>NC_056743.1:1427050302-1427300302 GCF_019279795.1 Protopterus annectens
GCTAGGGGGACCCTGACTCCGGTTGTGGTCTTGGGGACAGGTCAGTCCTCGGATTGGGGGGGGGGACGCCTTCGAGGCCATGAGGAGCGCACTGGCCAGGTCGTCAGTGACATCACTTGGATCGGTCACTCCGTCCCCATACACCCCAGCTAGAGTCTCTGACGCCCATCTATCTGTGGACAGCAGAGCTCGAAGGCCTGAGGACACCACCATGAGTGGTCCCCAACTTTCTGAGGGCCCCTCAGAGTCTGTGCCTGAGGAGCCTCCCAGGAAGAAGTTGTGCAAGAGGAAGCACATAGACTCCCCAAGAAGAGTCCATCACCTCTGATACCGACCTCGAAGATGCAGAGGGGTCCCCTAAGTCGTCCTCCGATGATGTCTCTTTCTCCGACATCCTGGAGATATTGAGGCAGAGAGGCGACTGGCCTTCCAAGCCCCCCCCTCTGAGGAGGAGTCTGTATTCCTCAAGGCCTTCGGAGCTCAACCTTCCGCCTCCTGAGTGTCTCCACCATTTGATGAATTCCTAGGCCTGATTTGTCGAAGGGTGTGGGAGCACCCTGATTCTGTGGAACCGGTGCCCAGTCGTCCAAATAAGTTCCTGTCTGCTTCCCCCATGGAAAGAGTTCTTGACAAAAGGGGTCCCTGTAGATGCCATGGTGGTGGCTTCAGCCACTCAGCAGGACGTTGCAGAGGCTTCTTCTTCCGTCCATCCTCCTAACAAGGAGTCCAGGAGTATGGATTGGTATGGGAAGCGTACCCCGTCTTCAGCGACCTTTACACTGCAGTCACTGAATTACCTTTGTCACTTTACTCGGCTCCAGAGAGATCTCTTCAAAGAGTTGGGAGATACCTTGACGGGTAATATGCCTGAGGCGGTAGCGCAGACTGTTAACGCCCAGTTGTCTACCCTTGGTTCCATTGTCAACTCGTCCATGAGGCTCATATCTTATGCAGCTGAGGGGGTGAGTAGGGCAGCTAGTTCAGGTTTGGCTCTTAGGAGGCAAGCCTGGATGCGCCTATGTCGCTTCGCGGAGGCCTTCAAGTCTTCCTTCACTGACGCCCCCTTCGATGGGTCCTGTCTTTTCGGACCCAAAGTGAAAGACACTCTCAACAGGTGTGAGCAGGAGGGTAAGACTTTATCTGCCTTAGGGGCCCGTTTTTCTTTTCCCTCTAGGCCTTATCCCAAGGCTCAGAGAGGAGGGAAGATGTGGTTCAAGAAGTCACAAATGTCTTTCCCCGCCACTCATGGTGAGCCCCCCTCCAGAGGCAGAGGAGGGGGGAATTATTCTGGAAGAAGCCGTCCTAGGGGCAGAGGAGGCCCCCGCAATTTGGGAGGCCGCGACTCCTTCGGATCTTCCTGTCAGCATCCCTGAGGGATTGCCCAACTGTGCTATTCCAGAGCCAGTCGGGGGCCGTTTTTCGAGTCATCCTCAAGCCTGGGAGAACATCACTCAGGATTGATGGGTGCTTCGAATAATTACCGGAGGTTACACCATTCCCTTTGCTTCACCCCCTCCCCCAATCAAAAAAATCCCGGACATTCCACCCAGTCACAGAGATCAAGCAGCACTAGAGATATCAAAGCTGCTAAGAAAAGGAGTCATCCAACTGGTCCCCTCAGACCAGATCGGATCAGGAACTTACTCGAGACTCTTTTTGGTGCGGAAAAAAAACAGGGGACCTGAGACCCATTCTGGATCTCAGCCGATTGAAACACTACGTCCTGAAGTCCAAATTCCGAATGGTCACTCTTCAATCCATCTTCCCATTGCTGGGAGAGGGAGTATGGATGTGCTCCATCGACCTCAAGGATGCCTATTACCACATCGAGATAAACAAGGCATCCAGGAATCATTTACGCTTCCGGCTGGGAGCCAGTCATTTCCAGTTTCGAGCCCTGCCCTTTGGTCTCACCATAGCCCCCAGGGTTTTTACCAAGTGTTTGGCAGTGGTGACAGCTCACCTGAGACATCTAGGATTCCAGGTGTTTCCTTACCTGGACGATTGGCTCCTTACCGCCCCCACCAGGCATCTTCTCATTCAAGCCAGGGAGGCTACCATAACCCTTTGCCAAAGGATAGGAATTACATTAAACTGGGAAAAATCTGCCTTGCTGCCCTCACAGTGTGTTGTATTTATAGGCGCAGAGCTAGACTCTGTTCAAATGAGGGCCGTTCTACCTCTAGAAAGGATAACAGTGTTGCATTCTCAGGTCCCAGCTTTGTTGCCCCGCAAGAAGGTTCAAGCCAGGTTAGTTTTTCAGCTATTGGGATCCATGGCAGTGACCATCATGCTAGTGCCCTTAGCCAGGCTACACATGCGGATCCTCCAGTTGCTCCTTTCAGTCCAGTGGTCCTTTCAAAAATTCCCTCTCTCTCTCATCCAATTTTCCTCACGGAACAATGCAGACAGGATCTCCATTGGTGGCTATGTTCCTCCAACGGGAGGAATCTAGTTCCTTTTTCTCCTGCTGCCACAGTGACCACGGACGCTTCCCAGATAGGGTGGGGGGACATTATCTGGGCAGAACGGTCCAAGGCACATGGCAGGATCACGAGGTACACTTACACATCAGTGTCCTAGAGATGAGAGCAGTGCTATTAGCGTTGCAAGCACTCCAGAGCTCTCTTCCCTGGGGAACGATTGCTATTCACTCGGACAGCATGTCAGTTGTGTGGTACCTGAACAAGCAAGGAGGAACCAAGTCTTACCCCCTTTGCAGAGAAGCCATGAGAGTGTGGAATTGGGCAGTGTCTTCCCGACAATTTCTAGTGGCAATGCACATTCCTGGAAAATCCAACGTGATAGCAGACAGGCTAAGCAGAGCTATTCTGAGGCCCTACGAGTGGTCTCTGAACAATCGAGTTGCTACTCGGATATTCAGCAGGTGGGGTCAGCCTTGCTGCGATCTCTTTGCCAGTCCTCTCAATGCCAAATGCAGCAACTACTTCACCCTGATCCTCCCACAGGGGGAGTCACCCAGGGACGCACTAGTCCACGGTTGGCCTCCCGGTCTGCTCTATGCCTTTCCTCCGTTTCCAAGAGTGATTCAGAAAGCCATTTACTTGGGAAGGAAGATGATTCTAATTGCTCCACACTGGCCCCACCAAGTCTGGTTCCCCTTCCTTCATCGGTACACAGTGGACGGTCCTTGGACTCAGGATCCAGTGCCAGACCTATTGACTCACATGTCGGGACAATTCCACCCCTCCCTACAGTCCCTCAGGTTGACAGCCTGGCTGCTCCACTTCCATCATTAGTTAGACTACATTCCCTTTCGCCTGAGGTGGTGCATATCCTATCGTCATCTCACAAGTCCTCCACCAGAAGAATTTACTCCAGCAAATGGAAGAGATTTTCCACCTGGGCTCAGGCCCAAGGCCTGGACCCTTTCACAGCCCTTATATCGGCGGTCTTAGACTTTTTAGCTATGCTCTTCCGACAGGGCTCCGCTCCCTCGACCATTAAGGTGCAGCTGGCGGCCATTTCTAACTTTCATGTATCCTACGAGCCCGCTCTTATGGGCCATAGTCTTTGCAAGGCCTTTTTGAAAGGAGCCTGGTTACTTCGCCCTCCTGTGTCAGAACCCGTCATGCCATGGGATTTAAATCTGGTGTTGCAAGCCATCACTTCTCCGCCCTTTGAGCCGGCTGCCACTTGTGAGCTAAAATTCTTATCCTGGAAGATGGCGTTCTTGGTGGCCATCACTTCAGCTAGAAGAGTGTGAGAACTTCAAGCGTTGTCCATTAAGCCCCCGTATTTGATCTTCCATAAGGACAGGGTATCCTTGAGACTTAATCCGTCCTTCCTCCCTAAGGTGTCTTCCACGTTTAACCTCCATCAATCCATTGAGTTACCTGTGTTTTTTCCAAACTTCTCCAACAAAGCAGAGTTCAAATTTCATCAATTGGATGTGCATAGACAACTGAGATTCTATTTACACAGGACGTAACATGTAAGAAAATCGGATCAATTGTTTGTGTCCTTCTCCGAGAATAGAACGGGTGGCCCTGTTTCCAAGTGCACAATTTCTAAGTGGATTAAGGATTGCATTTCCTTTATTTACTCATCAGCAGGCAGAAATTTACCATTCCCAGTTAAGGCTCATTCCACCAGGGCAGTCTCGACTTCAATAGCGTATCATGCCAGGCTTTCTTTGGATGACATTTGTGCAACGGCCACCTGGGCTTCTCATCATACCTTTATCTCTCATTACAAGCTGGACGTGGCATCTAGAGGCCGGGCTTCCTTTGCTCCCACGGTTCTCAGGAGTATTTTCCTATGAGCCTCCCAGGTTAGAGGTGCTAGGGACGCTGTCCCATCAGTAATGAATGTAGGCGAGATAGGACCACATAACATCAGTTAGTTATGTACTCACCATAACGATCGATGTATGTGGTCCATCTCGCCTACATTCTGCATCTCCCACCTGCCCCCTTCCTGAAGGATTTGGAGGAAAATTGCTCTGAGACCCTTCAAAATTGTTTTTTATTCCTTTTTCCTGGTGGGTGATATTCCTCTTAGTGAGGTTTGTGTATGTGGAGTGATTGCGATGTATGCAAACAAGATCTGGGGGTTGGGGCGAGGTGCATCCTGGGATACCGGTTAGCCCAGCCAATTGGAGACTTTGTGCTAAAAAATAGTCGGCCGAGTCGGAGCCGATTCTCAGCTCCGAACCCATCAGTAATGAATGTAGGTGAGATGGACCACATACATCGATCGTTATGGTGAGTACATAACTAACTGTTTTTACTAAGGCTACATCCTTGCCTTCGTCCCCGGCTGGGGACTCTCACCAACCAAAATTTAATAAGGCTAAAATTTCGGCTCCGGAGCTCTGTCAGCCCCACTGGTTTTGGTGCCCAGACCTTCAGCACCGAGGCCTTCGGCTCTGTCCTCTCCTGCAGCCTTCTACATATCGGCACCGAGGGGCTCCTCGGTTCAGACCTTTACCACTGTATCGGCACCGACCGTTCAGTCGGCGCAGACCTTGACCGCGTCAGCTCCGAGATCTTCCTTGGAACCGAGGCCCTTATTACTGACTCCAGTTTTGTCTCTTCCAGTTTCGTCGGCACCGACAACCACTTCAGCACCCATCCATGTGTCGGTGCAGACAGTAACATCGGCACCGATGACTTCTTCAGTGCAGACTACAGTAGTTCAGTCTTTCTCGGCACTGTTGTCCTCTGTGGGATCAGATGAGATGGGCACCGAGTCTGCCTCTTTTGTGGACAGGCCTGTTTCTCCCTCAGTCACTGTGAGGTCCACTAGAAGTCTTTCTGAACATGATGTGTTGCATCTTGTGGACCAGGCATTCTTGGCCAGAGGTATTCCACCCCCCAGGAACTATACTTCCTTGGATGGTGATGACCCATCTTCAAGGATATCTTCTTATTCTCCTCCTTTATTGCCTTTGAAGTCCATGGATATAGTACAGTCTTCCCCTTCTGCAGTTCCTTTATGGATCTCACTAAGGAACCGCAGTTGCCTTTGTGGCAGGAAAGTTTTGCTACGACCCAGGATGTCAGCTGTGATACGCATAGCTTGCTGCTCCACAGCCATCTAGGGACTCCGAGTCAGCAGGCTGAGTCACTTAGGGGAGGAGTTCCCCCTGTCCTTGACATACACTCCTCTCCGGGTGGACCAGCCTTCCAACTGAGGGAGAAGGCTTTCGCTGCTGCTGGCGATACCGGACTGTCTATACCTCCACCCTCATCTGGTACACTGAGTGTTCTTCGTGTTTCACTGTTGCAGTCATTACATTTAGGTAATCTGCTGGCAGTTTGCCCTCAGTCGGCCTGAATTCCAAAGTCTTGGATCCTGTGATGGTTGCTGTCTCCTCTTCCATGACGTCAGGTCGTCAGGGGCATAAAACAAGCAGCCGACGCCATTTTCTTTAGTCTTTCTTGCCGCGCAGTGCTCGAAGCAGTTCGCAAGTGCCGGTCGGCTGACTCCTGAAATTTTCGACTTAGAGTTTCAGAACCGAAGTCTTCACTAAAGCTAAATACCCCGTTGAGGAAACTTTTTTTTCTTGCTCCATTCCGATGTCAGAAAAAAGTTAATTGTATTACTTGTGGGAAGCAAATACTTCATAAGGATTTCCATTTATACTGTATTCCTTGCCTAGGCCCTGATTACAACGTGCCTGGCTGTTGGTTTTGTGCTAGATTTAACCAAGCACCATCAAACTTTGGTATATTTTTGCCTCAAAATATTTTGGAAACAGATTTAACTACCCTGAAATGTCATCGGATAGCAATCCGACTACCAGAGTACACAAAAAAATAGATAAACCGTCGAGGTCCAAAACCGAAGATGAAGCTTCTCCTAAGCCAGTCACTGCTCCTCAGTGAGATGCTTTTGCAGCCCCTGATGCCCGCTATGTTTGAGTCGCAGGCCCCTACCGAGACCGCGAGATATTCAGAGTATTGTACCCACGGATGGGTCCGGAGCCGCTGAGCAGGCACCGGCTTCTTAGGGGTGTATTCAGGCCTCAACATTTTTATATAAAACCGACGACAGCTGCAAAACCAAAGACAAAAGCAACTTCTAAAGCTAAAAACCGACGCATGAGCCATGTGCACAGGCTTCTATGCGTAAAAAACAGATGATCAAAATGGCTGAAGACTTAATTACCTTGATCAGGGGTTCCCATCCCCCTCTTGATAAGAGGCCTAGGCAAGACACTGATTATGAATCTTCAGATCATGTTTCTATTTCTTCTGATCAGGAATTATCTATTCCTCCTTATGAGGATTCTGATGCAGAGGAATCTATCCCATCTGCATCACCTCCTGAGGATTATTCATTTGGAGAAATCTTGCATACTTTAAGGGAGCATTTTCACTGGGAGAGTCGAGATTTTTCAGAATCAAAAAAGAGGCTCAGGGATTTCCTTCTTCTCCCTCAACACAGGCCTTTAGTCATACCCCCTGTTTTGGACATTGTGGATGATGCATTTTTGTAGTCAAGCTTGGCTCCTTACCTCCGGCTCCCAGCAAGCCTGACAGATATTACAGGGTCCCTGACTCACACTCATTTTTATTTAGAAACCCTGCTGCTGACCCTGAAACTATTTCACAAGGTCCAAAGGGAGTTAAGGCCTCAACAGAAAAAAATCCTACACCCTCTGACAGAGATTCAAGGGCACTGGATAGATGGGGAAAGAAGGTTTATACACCTGCAACCTTGGCAATTAGGGCCCTAAACCGCCAGTTTCATATGCTCAAGTATCAACAACATGTTATGGGATTGATGAAACTGATGTTGATTTTTGAATGTGCAGAAAATAAAGAATTGCAGGATTTATTGCATGCAGCTGAACAAGTTGGAAAGCATACTTTGCAATGTGGTTTTGATTCCTTAGAGGCCTCCTGCAGGGCCGCAGTTACTGGATTTGTGATTAGGAGGCATGCCTGGCTAAAAGAGCAAAATTTGCCGGATCATGTTAAAGCTAAATTACTGGATGCACCTTTACAGCATGATACTTTGGTATTAAGGCAGAAGAGGTTTTAAAGAAAATGGAAGACAAAGCTAAGTCTATGCAAACTGTAAAAGACGTCTTACAAGTACAGCCACCTAGATTCAGTAGACACTGGTCTACAAAAAAATTGGTCCTTTCCTGTGTCCGACAGAGCTCAAAGGGGCAAATCCAGATGCCCTAAAGGTTCTACATACCAGGCACAAGATTTACAGGTCAAAGCAATGGGGTACTTCTACCTCTAAATCCGGAGGAGATAAATCGCATCCGTACAGAAAACAGTCCCAATGATTTCCCTCTGCCATCACCAAGCATTTACCTTTTGGCAGCACCCTTAGGGGGAAAGTTAGCACTTTTTGCTCAAAATTGGCAGTTAATAACCCAGGGCAAGTGTGTTCTAAACATTTGTCATTTTTTAATGAAATGTACATGTATAAAATTTTTTATGATAACGTGAGCACAGCTACATTTATTTTTATAAAACAACACACTTTTTACTTGTTTAATATAAATTCTTTTTATACATTTGCACAAATTAGATTTGGAGGAAATTATTATTATTACATTCTATTATTATATTTAATTATTACAAACTATTACATTTATTATTTTTTTACTGTTTTATCATTATTTTTTTGCCTTTTTTGTTTTTCTCAATTTAACATGTAAAATTTTTATAGTAAAAAACTTTGTGCAGAATGTTTAGATAATTATTATTTTTGTTTTTATTATTTTTAAATATTTTCTTATTTGATGCGTTTTTAATATTGGATATTATATAAATGTTTATTTATTTATTTGTGAACATTTAATACATCAGTTGAATTACAATGAATTTAAGAGAGATCAATCATGATTTTATATGTGCAACTTGTCGTGACTGAGATCTTATGCATTTATGCATTTTACATCTTTGTATGTGTAATTTTGTCAGCACACTTTGCTATAATGAAGTAAAATACTAGTAGTAATTTAATACTATTGCACTTTAAGAGGTGATTGTTCCTTTTTAACTAATTAACAACTTCACAGCTTAATTGGCCGATTATCAAATGTATAAATATTGACTGGCCACAACAGTTTTTTAACCTTGAAAAAGCCTGGAAGTGTCCAGGCGAAAGCGCTTGGTGTTTTGCATCTGTTCATTAAAGCTTTTGTGGTGAATTTATCGTGTCTACCATCGTTCATTTAAGGAAGGACTTTGTATCTCTGAGCTGGAACTCCACTTTCTATATGGTTTAAGTGCCTACATCGTTTACAGCTGGTTTGCAGATTCTCACTGCTTTTTTATTCAAGACTTTCATCAGTTTTGTGTTGCTTTGGGACCAGGTCTGGTGTGTTGTTCCGGTTTCTGTTTTTTTTTTTTTTTTTTTTTGTGTTCTAAACATAGTGTCACAGGGATACAGATTCCATTTCCATAATTTGCCAATGGCAAACGGTTTGCCGGATCTGCCAAAAAATCAATGGGCAGAGGCACAGAAACAGGTTAACGTCCCTCATGGATATGGGGGCTATTCAGCCAGTACCAGAACAGGAAAAAGGACAAGGTTTTTACTCAAGACTGTTTCTGGTACCCAGAAAGGACAAGGCCTGGAGGCCAATACTGGATTTATCAATTCTGAACTCCTTCCTGGACATTCCAAGTTTCAAAATGCTAACTTTGCAGCAGCTTCTGCCCATGCTGGGCAAGAATGCTTGGCTGGTGACATTAGACCTAAAAGAGGCATAACTGCATGTCCCAGTAAGGGAATCGTGCAGAAGATGCCTCTGATGTTCATCGTGTTTCACTGTTGCAGTCATGACTGTAGGGTTCTCCCCTGCCGGCAGGCAGTCCTCGGTCGGCCAGAATCCCAAAGTCTGGCATCGGCTGTTCAGCCATGCTCCCTGACGTCAGAGTGCCAGGAGTACAAAGCTGACAGCCGACGCCATGTTCTCCAGTCTTTCTTGCCGTGCGGTGATGAGCAGTTCGCAAGTGCCGGTCTGCTGACTCCTGACAATTTTTTCTATTCAAACTTCAGTCCGAAGACTTTCTTCTCCTACTCAAAGCTAAGTACCCCATTGGGGAAACTTTTTTCTTGCTCCAGTCCGATGTCAGAAAAAGTTAATAATTGTATTTCATGTGGGAAGCAAATACCTCATAAGGATTTTCATTCTTACTGTATTCCTTGCTTAGGCCCTGACCACGACATAGTTAGTTGTCGGTTTTGTGCTAGATTCAATCAACGTACTATTAAACGAAGGTACGATTTTGCTTTTCATTACTTCGGTAGGCGTTTTAATTACAAAATGTCATCTGATATGGTTCCGGCTACCGGAGTTCACAAACGACGCAAGGACAAAGACAGGCCTTCGAGGTCCAAATCAGACTATATCGCACAAGCGGAGCCAGCTTCAGGTTCGGCCGTCGTCAGCGAGGTGCTTTTGCAGCCCCTGTCGTTGGCCATTTCGGAACAGATAGCCGAAATGGTCTCCCACGAGGAGCCAACTAGGCCTTTGAATATTTCAGTTGGACCTTCGGACAATGCTCCTTCGGATGGGTCCGGAGCCGCTGTGCAGGTACCGGCTTCCGAAGGGGTTTTCAGGCCTACTCGGCTTCTTATAAAGGCAAAGACAAAGGCAAAGACTCCTTCCAAATCAAAAACTGCAACCCAGGCCTCTTCTGATCCGGCTTCCAAGTCTCAGAAACAGTTACTTAAAATGGCGGAGGACTTACTTACTATTAGGGGCTCACATCCCCCTCCAGATAAAAGGCCAAGGCAGGAAGTTTATTATGACTCCTCTGATCAGGCTTCTGTTTCTTCTTCTTTTGACCAGGAATACTCTTTTCCTCCTTATGAGGATTCTGATGCTGAGGAATCCATTCCTTCAGCTTCTCCCCCTGAGGATTTCTCTTTTGGGGAAACTTTGCATGAAATGAGGGAACATTTCCACTGGGAAGGACAGGAGTACTCGGAATCTAAGAAAAGACTAAGGGATTTTCTTCTTCTTCCCCAACATAGGCCCCTGGCTATTCCTCCTATTTTGGATATTGTGGATGATGCTTTTTCGGAGGCTAACTTAACCCCTGACTCTTTTCCTCCAGCTTCTGTTAAGCCAGACAGATACTATAGGGTTCCTGATTCCCACCAGTTTTTATTCAAGAACCCTACTGCTGACCCTGAAACCATTTCTCAGGGTCCTAAGGGCGTTCAGGTCACTTCTGCTAAAAACCCCATTCCCACTGAGAAGGATTCTAGATCTTTAGAAAGATGGGGCAAAAAAGTGTACACTTCTGCTACTTTATTAGGGCTTTAAACTGTCAGTTTCATATGCTGAAATACCAGCAATTTCTCCTGTCCGTTTTAAAGCAAAAGCTAACTTCCATTTCCGCCTGTGCATATGATAAGGAACTACATGACTTATTGCATGCCACTGAACAAGTTGGGAAGCATGGTTTACACTGTGGATTTGATGCCTTGGAGGCTTCTTGTAGGGCTGCTGCCACTGCAACAGTAATTAGAAGGCATGCATGGTTAAAGGAACCAGATCAGGTAAAGGCTAAATTATTGGATGCTCCTATTCAGCATAATGTTTTATTTGGATCTAAAGCTGAAGACGTGATTAAAAAGATGGAGGACAAGGCAAAGTCCATGCAAACAGTTAAATATTTCCTACAAGTACAGCCACCCATATTTAGCAGGAATTGGCCTACAAAAAATTGGTCCTTTCCCAATTCAGACAGGCCTCAGAGGGGTAGATTTAGACGCCCCCGAGGTAGGCCTCAAACGCAAGCCTCTTATAGACCAAGACAGTGGACTGCTTCCACCCCTAGGGGAGGAGAAGACAGGTCGCAAACTCATAGAAAACAGACTCAGTGACTCCCTCTCTTGGGCTGCAGGAACTTCTTGCCTGGAAGCCCCTCTCGGAGGAAAACTTTCTCTCTTTCTTCTAAACTGGTCTCATATAACCCAAGACAAGTGGGTTCTGGATGTGGTTTCAAGAGGTTACAGATTCCATTTTCATACCCCACCAAGGCCAAGCGGATGGCCAGATCTTCCAAAACATCAATGGTCAGAGGCATTAAACCAGGTGGAGGCTCTCTTGGCTATGAAAGCCATAGAACTAGTTCCACTTTCAGAGATGGGACAAGATTTTGACTCTTTCTAGTCCCCAGGAAGCAAAATTCATGGAGACCCATTCTGGATCTATCAGTCTTGAACACTTTTCTAGAGATACCAAAATTCAAGATGCTTACTCTACAGCAGCTACTGCCAGTGCTGACCAAAAATGCATGGATGGTAACTCTGGATTTAAAAGAAGCATATTTACACATTCCCATCAGACAGGAATGCAAAATACCTCAGGTTCAAGGCAGGATCGAGGCACTACCAATTCTCTGCGCTGCCCTTTGGATTGTCTACTTCGCCCAGGGTCTTTACTAAGTGCCTGGCTTCAGTAGTAGCTTATTGCAGACTCAAGAGAATTCAAATTTACCCTTATCTGGACGACTGTCTTATTCAGGCAAACAGCAAGGATGTCTTACTCCAGCATCTACAGTTTGTTCAGAATCTTCTCAAGTTCCTGGGATTCACTGTAAACATAAAAAAGTCAAATTTGACACCCTCACAACAGATAATTTTTCTGGGCGCTTCTCTAAACACAACAACCCAGTTACAGCTGGCTTCAACTTTCAAAACCTTGGCAACTACAACTCGGCTATCTGCAAGGAGATTCCTGCAGGCTCTGGGTTACATGGCCTCCTGCATCCTTCTCGTACCATATGCAAGACTACATATGAGGAAAATACAGTGGTACCTAAAAAGTGTATGGTCTCAGCATTGTCACAGTCTAGACACACTGATCTCCGTCCTGCCTTGTCTTCAAAAGGAATTCCTTTGGTGGCCCAAGGCATGTACTCTAAACAAAGGAAAACCCTTCTGTCTGCCTCCTGCCACTCAGATTCTAACCACAGACGCCTCAGATTATGCATGGGGAGCCCATTTTCGGGGCAACTGTCTGCAGGGCCTTTGGACAAAGGATCAGAAGCACCTGCATATCAATTTAAAGGAAATGTTAGCCGTTCAGAAAGCTCTATGGGCCTTCAGGAATCTTCTACAACCAGAACAACTACTGATACGGACAGACAACACCACAGTTAATGTGGTTCATAAACAAGCAAGGGGACTCTCATTCTTATCCTCTTTGCAGACTAGCCGTGGATCTTTGGAACACGGCTCTAGCTTGCAATCTGGACCTTCAAGCACAATTTCTACCAGGGAAGCAAAACTTCCTGGCAGACAGTCTGAGCAGAAACCTTTCGGATCCACACGAATGGATGTTGGACTCCGAAATATTCAAGATGATTACAGCAATCTGGGGATGTCCTCACATTAGACCTCTTTGCATCCCACCTCAATCATCAACTAATAAATTTTTTGCACCAGGACTTTCCACGATCAAGCTTGGAAAGTGGATGCTCTAAACCTCTCGGGATATGCCTTTCCGCCTCTTCCTCTTCTTCCATGGGTATTACTAAAGATCAAGCAGGACAAGCCCAAGATGATAATCTTGCTGGCTCCAAATTGGCCTCAACAGTTTTGGTACCCAACACTGAAAAACCTTTGTCTAGAGCCACCCTGGGTTTTACCACAGATTCCGAACCTTCTGTCCCAACACCAGGGTCAGATTCTACACTCCCATGTCAAAACTCTCAGCCTGGCAGCCTGGTTAATCCAGGATCTTTGATTCATTCTCTCCTACCCAAGCAGGTTATGGATGTCATTTTAGAAGCCAGACGTCCTAGCACTAGAAAATCTTATGCAGGAAAATGGAAAAGATTTTGTTCCGGGATGCAGGCTCAGGATTCTGATCCTCTTATTCCTAACATTCCTCAGATTTTACTTTACCTGTCAGACCTCTTACATAAGGGTCTCTCTTTCTCTTCCATAAAGATACACACCTCTGCTATTTCTGCTCATTATAATACAGACCCTCCTATTTTTTCCCATCAGCTCATGAGACAGTTTCTCAGAGGAGCTAAGAACTTAAGGCCCCCTAGATCTCCTCCCATTCCTTCTTGGGATCTCAACTGTTTTGGAAAAGCTCACCTTACCTCCTTTTGAGCCTGCTGCCTCATCTGACATCAAGTTTTTATCTTGGAAGACAGCCATCCTGTTAGCTCTGACCTCTGCCAGGAGGGTTACAGAGTTGCAAGCTCTTATGGCTGTGGAATCTTGTATTATTTTTCATCAAGACCGGGTGTTTTTAAGGACTAATCCTACTTTCATGCCTAAGGTGGTTTCCGAAGTGGCTTTAAATCAAACTATTCACTTGCCAACATTTTTCCCCACTCCTCAAAATAAAGGGGAAAGGATCTTACATTCCTTGGATGTACACAGACAACTACGTTTTTACCTGGACAGAACCAAAGACATCAGGAAATCAGAGCAATTGTTTGTTTCTTATGCTTCAAGTTCCCAAGGTAAAGCCATTTCAAAACAGACCATTTCTAAATGGATTGCTCATGGAATCAGATTTTGCTATTCACACCATGGAACGCAAATCCGAGGGAGTATAAGAACTCACTCTACCAGAGCTGCTGCTACTTCAGCTGCCTTCCTCAGGGGATTTCCTACCAAAGACATTTTGGAAGCTGCAACTTGGAGTTCAGTGCATACTTTTTCCAAGCACTACAATCTACCTCTCTACTCTAAGTCTAGGGCAGGCTTTGCTTCTGCAGTCTTGCAGGGCCTTATAGCTGCCCCCTGTACTTTATGACCACCTCCCTATTTTTCTGCTTTGGGATTCTACCCTACAGTCATGACTACAACAGTGAAACACAATGAGCATAGTACAGTTGTGTACACTTACCATAAATGTAGATGTTCGAGTGTCTTCACTGTTGCAGTCTGGGTTTCCCTCCCTCCTGTCCCCTCTTATTTTTTCTTTTGTGTGGTTCCTTTTTTTTTTTTTCACCCTTCTTCTGAGGTGTATTTGCAAGAGGTATGGGACCTTACTCATTTTGGAACTTCTGACATCTGGGGCAAGAAAAACTGGAGAACATGGCGTCGGCTGTCAGCTTTTTACTCCTGGCGCTCTGACGTCAGGGAGCATGGCTGAACAGCCGACGCCGGACCCAGACTTTGGGATTCTGGCCGACCGAGGACTGCCTGCCGGCAGGGGAGAACCCTACAGTCATGACTGCAACAGTGAAGGCACTCGAACATCTACATTTATGGTAAGTGTACACAATTGTACTTTTCAAGGCTGGCTTACTGCGTTACCAATTCTCTGCACTACCCTTTGGCTTATCTACTGCGCCCAGTGTCTTTGCAAATTGCCTGGCACCAGTAATTGCTTTTTGCAGACAAAGAAGTATACAGATATATCCTTACTTGGACAACTGTCTCATTCAAGCAGAGAACAAGGACATTCTTCTTCAGCACCTGGCGTTTGTGAAAAGGTTTCTAACATGCCTAGGGTACACAATAAATGAAAAGAAATCACAACTGGTACCCTCTCAAAAGATAACATTCCTGGGTGCAAGCTTGAATACCACTGCCCAGATGGCTTTCCTCACGACAGACAAACAAAGGCAAATGACTACTTCAAACTGATCGCAACAAAAACCCAGTTATCTGCAAGACAAATTCTGCAGGCTTTGGGGTTCATATCCTGCATTCTACTGATTCCATATGCAAGACTGCATATGAGGAAACTTCAATGGTACCTAAAAAGTTTATGGAGTCAACATTATCACAGTCTGGAAACAATGATTTCTCTCATTCCCTGCCTACAACAGGAGTTCCTATGGTGGGCAAAGGCATGTCACCAAAACATGGGACGGCCATTTACTTTACCCCCTGCCAGCCAAACCTTAACAGATGCATCAGATTATGCATGGGGGGCCCACTTGGCAGGAAGATACATTCAGGGCGTATGGACCCCAAAACAAATGCATCTGCATGTCAACCAAAAAGAGGGCACGCATTCATATTCCCTTTGCAAACTAGTCATGGCGCTGTGGGACACAGCTTTGACTTGCCAAGTGCATCTGCAAGCTTAATTCCTGCCAGGAAAACAAAATACGCTGGCAGATGACTTAAGCAGAAATCTTATGGAACCTCATGAGTGGAAACTAGATCTACAAGTCTTCAGCATGATAACAAAGAAATTGCGGAGCCCGGACATAGGTCTATTTGCCTCTCCTCAAAATTATCAATTGAAAAGATTCTGCACAAGGACTTATCACGGACAAACATGGAAAGTGGACGCCCTATCCTTCAGTTGGAAAAACCTATCAGTTTACGCCTTTCCTCCTCTGCCTCTTCTTCCCAAGGTCCTACTAAAAGTCAGACAAGAGAAACTAAAGATGATACTAATTGCCCCGGACTGGCCACGTCAATACTGGTACCCAATCCTAAGGAACTTGTCTCAATACCCAGCTTGGACCTTACCTCAAAGACCTCAATTACTGTCCCAGCAAAACAATCCGATCCTGCACAATCCGCTCCAAACACTGAACCTGTCAGCATGGCTGATCATGTAGTTACACCAACAACATCTCTCAGTAAAGCTGTGATGGATGTCATTTTGGAAGCCAGAAGGCCTAGTACTAGAAAATCTTATGCTGATAAATGGAAGAGATTCTGTGCTTGGAATCGAGCACTAGGAACTGATACAGCAGAACCAAATATTCCTCAGATATTGCAGTACTTGACTGAGATGCTTGACAAAGGCCTATCTTTCTCATCAATAAAAATCCATGCCTCTGCCATATCGGCTCATTACAATACAGAGCCACCAATCTTTTCTCATCCTTTACTAAAGCATTATCTTAGAGGAGCCAAAAATGTAAGGCACCCCAGAAGATCACCAATACCTGCATGGGGACCTCAGTTATGTGTTGGAAAAGCTCATCCTGCCTCCTTTTGAACCAGCTGCTACTGCAGATCTAAAGTTCTTATCATGGAAAACAGTTCTGCTCCTAGCAATTACTTAAGCAAGAAGAGTCTCAGAGCTACAGGCCCTCATGGCTGTGTAGCCTTTTATCATATTTTAACCAGACAGGGTGTCTCGGAGGACAAACCCTTCATTTATGCCTAAGATGGTTTCCAGTGTGGCTCTTAACCAAACTATTCATCTGCCAACTTTTTATCCGAATCCGCAGAACAAGGGGGAGAGGATTCTGCATTCATTAGACGTACACAGACAGCTAAGATTCTACTTGAGCAGGACTAAAGCTCTAAGAAAAACTGAGCAGTTACTAGTGACATATGCTGCAGGGTCAGAAGGAAAGGCTATTTCAAAGCAGACTATTTCAAAGTGGATAAGCCACTGCATTCGTTTCTGCTACTTACACCATGGCAAACTTGTGCCCAAGGGCATTAGGTCTCATTCCACCAGAGCTGCAGCTACATCAGCAGCCTTTCTCAGAGGAGTACCAACCAAAGACATTTTAGAGGCTGCTACTTGGAGTTCTGTTCACACTTTTACAAAGCATTATCATTTGCCTCTCTGCTCCAAGTCCAGGGCAGGCTTTGCCACTGCAGATGTCCTTCAAGGATGCATCTGCAGTCATTACAAATGGGTTGTCCTGTTGTCAGGCAGCCCTTCGGTCGGCCGGATTCCAAAGTCTGGGTCTGGCCTCGGCTGGTGTCGCACTTCACCCGACGTCATAGCTGCAGTTATTCGGGTATAAAGGCATCAGCCAACGCCATTTTCCTCAGTCTTTCTTGCGCGTGGCCAAGCAGAAGCTGTTCGCAAGTGCCGGTCGGTCAGATCCAGAGATTACTACTACCGAATACTACTTCGAAGACTTCTAAAAAGCTAAGTACCCCGTTGGGGACTCTTTCTTGCCTCAGCCGATGTCAGAGAAAGTGAATAACTGTTTATCTTGTGGGAAACAAATACCTCCTAAAGATTTCCACTCCTACTGTATACATTGTTTAGGCCCAGACCACGACGTAGCAGCTTGTCTAGCCTGCGCTTCTTTTAACCGATGGACGCTTAGACGCCGGTCGGAGTTTGCTGAACAAGTTTTCGGCTCTGATTTTGCCTACATTATGCCGTCGGATCCTCCGACAATGCAAATTTCCAAAAAACGAAAAGGAATGGACCGACACTCGCGGTCCACGGTCTCGGCCGAAACCGCGATTAAGCAAACCGCGAGTGTCTCGGTTTCGGCCGAAACCGAGCAAGCGGTTCTTTCTCCAGCCGAAACCATGCCTTCTACCGAGGCCTCCTCTAACCTGGTAGAATCAGCTTCTGAAATCCAGCCTTCTGTTGCGGTTTCTCAGGAATTATCAGACACAATTCCCCTGGATATTTCAACCCCTGCACGTGGAGCTGCTAGGCCTCCTGCAGCCATGTCTATTAAGGCCTTTGCCAGGGCTAAAGCAGCCAAAGCTTCAAAAGCTGTGCCTGCCAAACCACCCTCACACAGGCCCAGCACTAGCTCTCATATGCTTTCTTTGGCTGAGGATTTAATTTCTTTAATTCGTGGATCCCAGCCTCATCCAGACAGGTCCTGTCTCCCACCTCCAGAAAAGAGACCTAGAGCAGAGCCCCCTGAACCAGTATCCACTGATGGTTCCTCTGATGAATCAGAACATACAGACCTTCCTGAGGCTTCTTATTCTCCTTACGAAGACTCTGATGCGGAAGAGTCCATTCCTTCAGCCTCTCCACCTGAGGAATTTTCCTTTGGGGAAACCATGCATGCTATGAGGGAACAATTTCAGTGGCAGGGCCAAGATTTCTCAGACTCCAGAAAAAGGCTTAGAACCTTTCTACATTTGCCACAACATAGGCCTTTAGCTATACCTCCAGTTCTTTCTGTTGTAGATGATGCATTTAATGATGCTTGCACTGCTCCTGATTCATTACCTCCAGCTCCTGCTAAGCCCGATAGGTTCTACAGGGTCCCGGACACTCATCACCATTTATACAAGGCTCCTTTTGCAGATCCAGAGACTATCGCCCAGGGCCCTAAAGCTGTAGCTGCTACTTCTACTAAAACCCCTCCCTCTGAAAGGGAATCCAGGTCCTTAGAGATGGGGTAAATAAGTTTACACTTCTGCTACCTTGTCAGCTAGGGCTTTGAGCTGCCAATTTCATATGATTCAATATCAAGAGTTTATGCTTGACCAGTTAACTAAAAGCTTTCCTCTGAAGAATCTTTAGATAAAAAATATGTTCAGGAAATGGTACATAACATACAGCAGGTTAGTAACCATTCTTTAAAATGTGGCTATGATGCACTGGAGGCTTCCTTTAGATCAGCCATGACTGGCACAGTTATCAGGAGACATGCATGGTTGAAAGAACAGGCATTACCAGACCATGTCAAATCAAAGCTTTTGGATGCACCCATGGACAAGGTCAATTTATTTGGTTCCCCTGCTCAGCAGGTACTAAAAAAGATGGAAGAGAAGGCGAAATCTGTACAAACGGTGAAAGATTTCTTACAGGTTCAACCTCCAAGGTTTAGCAGGAACTGGCCCTCCAAGCATTGGTCCTTTCCGGACTCCTCAAAGGCTCAGAGAGGCAGGAATAGGCGTTCAAGAGGCAGAAACCAATCCAGGGGTGCCTACAGGGGACGCCAATGGCAAGGTAACAACCAGCGAGGCACGGACGCAGCCACCACCACTACAACACCTCAATCACAGTGACTTGACAGTGGCACCGCCTACCAGGGAACAACTAGAAGCACCCTTAGGTGGAAAATTAACCTTATTTTCAAAAAACTGGCATTGCATCACAAGGGAAAATGGATTTTGCAAACTATAGACCAAGGTTACAGGTTCCATATCCATACTCTACCAGGGAGGAGAGGAATGCCAAACCTACCACCTACTCAAAGGACAGAAGCTCTAAAACAAATATCTCAGCTATTAAGAATGAGAGCTGTGGAAAAGGTACCATCTATGGAGCAAGGAAAGGGATTTTACTCCAGACTCTTCCTGGTACCAAGAAAAGAAAACAAATGGAGACCCATTCTAGACCTGTCCGCTTTAAACACATTCCTTATTGTTCCAAAATTCAAAATGCTGACCCTACAGCAGCTTCTTCCCATGCTGGGCAAGGAGTCTTGGCTGGTAACTCTAGATCTCAAGGAGGCATACCTGCACGTCCCCATAAGACCAATTTGCAGAAGATACCTCAGATTTCTTGCAGGATCAGAGCATTATCAATTTTCACCATTGCCCTTTGGCTTATCTACTGCACAGAGTGTTCACGAAATGCCTGGCATCAGTAATTGCTCATTGCAGACTTCAGGGAATCCAAATTTATCCCTACCTGGACGACTGCCTGATACAAGCGGACAACAAAAGCAAGCTAGCAGAAGACTTACAAAGAGTCATTTACCTGCTGCAAGCCTTGGGATATACAGTCAATATAAAAAAGTCAAGGCTGATTCCATCCCAAAGAATAACCTTTCTGGGTGCAGAGCTGGACACATCAAAACAAATGGCATTCCTAACTGCAGAAAAGAAAGAGCAACTACCTCTCTACTTCTTGGCATTAACAAAGCAGAACCACCTAACTGCAAGAAAAGTACTGCAAGCTCTAGGCTTCATGGCATCCTGCATAATTCTGGTCCCTCATGCCAGACTACATATGAGAAAACTACAGTGGTACCTAAGGAATTTGTGGTCCCAACACAAGCACAGCCTAGAAACCAAAATCCCAATAATCCCACCTGAAACAAGAGTTCCTATGGTGGGCTCAGGCCTGTCAATCAAACGCAGGATTGCCCTTCTTCAAAAGCCAACCAAGCCAAACCATCACAACAGATGCCTCAGACCTCGGTTGGGGGGCACACATGCTGGGCAAGTGCATACAAGGCTTATGGACTCGACCAGCTGCGCCTACACATAAATCTAAAGGAAATGCTGGCAGTAAAATTGGCAATCCAGTCATTCAGACCATTTCTCCAAGAAGGTCAGTTGATGATAAGGACAGACAACACCACAGTTATGTGGTACATCAACAAACAGGGAGACACCCATTCATATCCTCTATGCCGGCTGGCACTGGACCTATGGGATGTGGCCCTGAGCTACAACATTCAGTTACAAGCAATTTTTGTACCGGGAAAAGAAAACATTCTAGCAGACATATTAAGCAGAACAACCACAGATGCCCACGAATGGATGCTTCATCCGGACATCTTCAAAGCCATCACAAGGGAATGGGGATTACCACTAATAGACTTGTTTGCATCCCCATTCAATCACCAGCTAAAGAAATTCTGCACAAGGACGTACCACCCACTTGCTTGGAAGGTGGACTCCCTATCTTTCAGTTGGAAAAACCTGACAGCATACGCATTTCCACCACTTCCTTTGATGCACAAGGTGCTTCTGAAGATCAAAGAGGACTGTCCAAGGATCATCCTGATAGCTCCAGACTGGCCAAGACAACATTGGTACCCATTGCTGAGGAGCATGTCTCGGGAACAAATATGGACACTACCCCTAATCCCATTACTGTTAACACAGAACAACTACAACATCCTGCATCCAAACCTGAAAACTCTGCAGCTAACTGCCTGGAACATTACATAACAGAAAATAACCCAAATTTATCCCTAAGGGTTAAAGACATAATCCTGGAGGCTCGCAGACCTTCAACAAGAAAGAATTATGCAGCAAAATGGAAAAGATATCTCATTTGGAGTACTGCAAAGGAGAAGATGTGACTCTGGTAAACATGGCCAACATCCTAGAGTACTTGGCAGAGCTCTTCCACACAGGCCTGTCCTATTCTTCCATCAAGATACATGCATCAGCTATTTCAGCACAATACAGCTTGGATCCTCCTGTCTTCTCTCATCCCCTGCTCAAACAGTTTCTGAGAGGAATTAAAAATGTAAAACCTCCCAGGAAACCACCATTGCCAGCATGGGACTTGAACTTTGTGCTAGAAAAATTGACACTTCCTCCTTTCGAGCCAGCAGCAACAGCAGAATTACAATACTTATCCTGGAAGACTGCTTTCCTGCTGGCAATAACTTCAGCAAGAAGGGTCTCTGAACTACAGGCATTAATGGCAGTGCAACCCTTCCTGATCTTCCATCAAGATAGAGTGTCCATGAGAACAAATCCTACATTTATGCCTAAGGTGGTATCCAGAGTGTCATTAAATCAGGCTATCCACCTACCTACATTCTTCCCAAACCCACAGAACACGGGAGAAAGACTTTGCATACCTTGGATGTACACAGACAGTTACGCTACTACCTGGACAGGACTAAGTCCAATAGAAAAACTGACCAGCTTCTGGTAGCATATGCCACAGGAAAGGAAGGAAAACCAATTTCAAAACAGACAATCTCCAAATGGATAGGAAATTGCATTAGATTTTGTTACTCCTACCATGGAAAGAAAACCCCAGAGAACATCAGGCCTCACTCCACAAGGACTACAGCCACTACCACAGCTTTCTTACGAGGAGTGGCTACCAAGGACATTATAGAGGCTGCTACTTGGACCTCTGTGCATACATTTGCCAAGCATTACAATTTACCTTTATACTCTAGATCCCGAGCAGGTTTTGCCACTGCTGTTTTGCAAGGGATCCTAGCTACACCATAATCTCTACTCTTTCCTCCTCCCCTTGTTTAGCTATGGTATTCTACCCATTTGTAATGACCGCAGATGCATCCTTGAAGGACATAGTACAGTTTTGTACCTACCATAAATGTAGATGTCCGATAGGAATGCATCTGCAGTCAGGATTACCCACCCACCTTCCCCTCTGAGGTACTCCTAGGGTATTTGCCAGCCTTCATCTAGCTTGGGGGGGATCTATTATGGTGTATTTGTTTGTATATATGTACATACATGCTTATTTTTTGTGTTTGCTCTCTACTATTTGGAATCATTGGCATTTATCCAAATTTAGCCTTCCAAGAGGGCACCTGGTATCTGGGGCAAGAAACACTGAGGAAAATGGCGTCGGCTGATGCCTTTATACCCGAATAACTGCAGCTATGACGTCTGGTGAAGTGCGACACCAGCCGAGGCCAGACCCAGACTTTGGAATCCGGCCGACCGAAGGGCTGCCTGACGACAGGACAACCCATTTGTAATGACTGCAGATGCATTCCTATCGGACATCTACATTTATGGTAGGTACAAAACTGTACTTTCTGCAGGGCCTTCTAGCTGCCCCTAATGCTGTTTAGCTCCAGCCTCCCATTCATAGCTTTGGGATTCTACCCAAATGTAATGACTGCAACAGTGAAACACGAAGAACATAGTACAGTTGTGTACACTTACCATAAATGTCGATGTTTGAGTGTATTCACTGTTGCAGTCCAGATTACCCGCCCGCCATCCCCCTTTTCTTTTACAATCTAAAGAAAATTGCATTGGCTGCTTGTTTTTATACCCCTGATGACCTGACGTCTTGGAAGAGGAGACAGCAACCAATGCAGGACCCAAGACTTTAGAATTCAGGCCGGCTGAGGGCAACCTGCCAGCAGATTACCCAAATGTAGTGACTGCAACAGTGGATACACTCGAACATCTACATTTATGGTAAGTGTACACAACTGTACTTTTCACAACTCGCACCTAGCTGTGCAAGGGCCTCAGGACATATTCCCTCAGGAATCCCTTTTTCCGTTGTCTTCCCCAGCTTCTCCCGCTGAGGAGGTCTACCGGAAAAGTTTGTGTAAGAGGAAACACATGGACTCCACAGAGGAGTCCCTCACCGAAGAGACAGATTTCGATCGGGGATCCCCTCGGTCACCCTCTGAGGTATCCTTTGGCGATATCCTTGAAATTCTGAAACAGAGAGGTGACTGGCAGCCCTCTAATCCGACCCCTGAGGAATCTGTGTTCCTCCAGGCTTTTCACGCCCAGCCCCCCTACCTCCTGGGTTACTCCACCTACCGATGAACTTGTCAAGTTCATCGTCCAGCCTGCTTGGAAGGCCCCTGATACTGTTGAAGTTATTTCCCAGAGGCCAGATAAGATCTTGTCCCCTCCTGCTTCAGATCCCCATTGGTCCAAAGGTCTTCCTGTAGATGCTTTGTTGGTGGCGGCCACAACAAAAAAGGATCTGGCAGAAGAAGAAAGCCAGACTGTCCATCCACCTAACAGAGATTCCCGGGCCCTGGACAGAATAGGGAAGCGCACTTTTGCTTCAGCGACCTTTGCTATCAGGTCCCTGAATTATATGGCACATTTTAACAGGCTTCAAAGGGATCTGGTTACTGAGCTCTCTGAAACCTTGGCTGGTGCAGTGTGTGTGATGAGGTCCGTGACAAAGTGGCCTCTCAGCTGGCCACCATTGAGTCTATATCTAACTCCTCTATGCGACTGATACCTCACGGATCAGAAGGAGCAGCTAGAGCGCCGGGTTCAGCTGCGGTCTTGAGATGACATGCCTGGATGCGCTTGTGCAACTTCACGGAACCTTTTAAGTCTTTCTTTGTTAATGCCCCCCATTGCGCCCTCCTCGTTGTTTGGGCCCAAATTTAAAAGCTCACCGGCCAGATGTGAACAAGATGATAAGACCCTTTCTGACGTAGGTGTCAGTCATTCTTCCCCTCAACGTGCTTTCTCCCAGAACCAAAAGAGTGGGAAGATATTGTTCAAGAAATCTCAGGGTCCTTTCTGTGACACACAGGCCGAGTTCTCCCCCAGAGGCAGAGGGGGTAACCCACAGGGAAGACTCTCCTTTCGGGGCAAAGGGGGGCCGCGTAACCAGGGTTCCAGGGATTCTTTCCCTGGTCAATCCTACCAACGCTCCTGAAGAGCGATCCAACTCCTTTCCTCTGCAGGTGGTTGGGGGATATTTCTCCTTGTACCCTTCTGCCTGGCTAACCATCACCACCGATTTTTGGGTACAAAGGATCATAACCAGAGGTTATCATATCCCCTTCGATCTTTGTCCCGTCCCTTCAAAAAATCTTCCCGACGTTCCACCCAGTCAAAGGGAAGCAGCAGCACTAGAGATAGAAAAGCTGCTAAGAAAGAGTCATCCAAATAGTCCCTCCAGATAGGATCCGGATTCTACTCGAGACTATTTTTGGTGTCAAAGAAAACCGGGGACTGGAGACCAATTTTGGATCTCAGTGTATTGAACAAGTTTGTGAGAGTACAAAAATTCCGGATGTCACTATACAGTCTATCCTCCCGCTTTTGGAAAAGATGTTTGGATGTACTCTATAGATCCTTAAGATGCGTACTACCACATAAAGGTGGACCGGCCATCGAGAAGATTTCTGCGCTTCCGTGGAGCCAGTCACTACCAGTTCAGAGTACAGCTCTTCGGACTCTCTACAGCCCCCAGAGTGTTCACAAAGTGCATGGCAGTTGCCACAGCTCACTTGCGACTTCAAGGATTCCAAGCATTTCGTACTTAGACGACTGGCTCATTTCCGCCCCCACCAGACATCTACTGGAAAAAGCCCTGGCATACTCTGTCCTTGCTGCTCAAAAGCTAGGCATAACCATAAACTGGCAGAAATCCAATCTCACCCCATCTCCGTCAACAGAATTTATAGGGGTTATCTTGGACACAAAAAACTGCAGAGCTGCTATTCCAGAGCACAGAATTGTAAGGATAAAGCAAAACCTAATTCCAATCCTTTCAAAGGAAAAATCCACGGCTGACTCAGTTCTACAGCTGTTGGGTTCCATGGCAGCCTCCATCACTATTGTTCCCCTGGCCAGGTTTCACATGAGGCTTTGCTCACCCAATGCTATCCCTTTCAGCATCCTCTTTCAGCCATGATCCGAGTAACCCACAGGTGCAAACAGGATTTAAATTGGTGGATGACACACACACACTCTCTCTCAATGGTCTCGCCCCTTTTCCCCCCAGCAACCAAAGGCCACAGTGACCACAGATGCCTCCCTGATGGGGTGGGGGGGGCTATCCCCTGCTGCCGTCTGGGACAATTGAGATTTAATCAGACAGCATGGCGGTGGTCTGGTACATCAACAAGCAAGATGGAACCAAATCTTACCCCCCTTGTTGGGAGGCCATGAAGATATGGCAGTGGGAGATGGCTGCCAACCATTTTCTTATAACAACGCACATTCCTGGGAGTTCCAACGTGATAGCGGACAGACTCAGCTGGTGCATTCTGCAACCTCAACAGTGGTCCCTGAATCCCTTGATAGCGGCAGAGGTCTTCCACCACTGGGGCCGTCCTTGCTGCTACCTCTTTGCATCCCTGGCCTACTACAAATGCAGCAACTACTTCGCCCTGATTCCCCCTCCGGGACAGTCACCCAGGGACGCTCTAGCCCACGACTGGCCCTCTGGTCTTCTCTACGTATTTCCGCCCCTTCCTCTCATTCTCCAGTTTCTGAAGAAAGCCCGGCGGTTGAAAAGCAAGGTAATCCTCATAGCACCATATTGGCCATGACAGATTTGGTTCCCATTCCTTTGGCCTCACCTACTAGATTGACCATGGATCCTCCATCCAATCCTGGAGTTGATATCACACCGACAGAACCTGATTCATCCCAACCTGAACAGCCTGAAGCTAACGGCTTGGCTACTCCAATTCCCTTAATTGCCAGGCAGAATGATCTTTCTTTACCAGTACGTGATATTCTCATTGCTTCTCATAAGTCCTCCACTAGAATTACTTATCTGAGCAAGTGGAAAAGATTTACCTGTTGGCTGAAAGATAAACAAGTAGACCCCTTTTCAGCACCAGTGTCGATAATACTAGACTGTCTGGCCAACCTGTTTCAATCGGGTCTGTTGGCCTCTACCGTTAGAGTTCATTTGGCTGCAGTCTGTAATTTTCATGAGGGAGTCCAAGATTCCTCTCATGTCCCATAAATTGTTCAAGACCTTCATAAAAGGTGTGAATCATCTGAAGCCACCTTTTAGAGAACCTATTCAACCATGGGATTTATTATCGTTTCTACAAGCTCTGACAATGGCACCTTTTGAACCAGCCTCTTCTTGCGACCTCAAGTATTTGTCATGGAAAACCTTGTTTTTGGTCGCTATTACTTCTGCCAGACATATTTCTGAGCTTCAAGCTTTATGTATCAAGAGTCCATACTTGATTTTTATAGAGATAGTCTCTCTCAGAACTAATCCGTAATTTTTGCCTAAAGTGATCTCTGAAATGTCCATTAATCAAGCCATTGAATTGCCAGTTTTCTTTCCCAACCATTCAAACAGAGGAGAGTATTACCTACATACCCTTGATGTACACAGGCAAATCCATTTTTACCTAAACCGGGCTAAAACCTTTTGTAAATCTGACCAGTTATTTTTGGCCTTTTCTGGACCTAGATTAGGATCGGATTTTGCTAAGGTCACATTAGCTAGATGGTTGAAGGACTGTGAGACCTTTATTTACACACAATGTAATATCTCATTGCCTACTACAATGAAAGCTCATTCAACAAGGTCGGTGGCAACTTCTGCTGCCTTCCATGCCAGAGCTTCTTTACATGGCATCTGTGCAGCTGCAACTTGGGCTACACCTCATACCTTCATCAGTGATTACAAATTGGATTTGGCCTCCAGGGGAAGAGCATCTTTCGGTTCTATGGTGCTCAGGAATATCCTTCCATGAGAGCCTCCCGGGAATAGAGGTAGCTGGGGACTCTGTTCCATACATAAGGAATGAACGAGGATTAACAGTATCAGATAAAAAAGTTATGTCTTGACCATAACGTTCCATCTGTATTGTTGATACTTGTTCAGTCATTACGACCCTTCCTCCTTCCCCCTCCTGTGGTTTCCAGTGGTTCTCACCATCCATTTCTCTTAGGTTATTTGACCAGAGGTAACCTCTACCTTCTTTAACTTGCAAACTCAGTCTGAGGTAACAGGGAGAGGGGAATTGTGGGTAAGAGTTTAGCTCGAGAGTTTGAAGCTGACGCAAGCTTGGAAAATGGCCGGCTCAGTTTCGAGGTCAGAACCGATACCCATACGTAATGACTGAACGAGGATCAACAATACAGATGGAACTTTATGGTAAGACATAACTTCTTTTTTAGCATCTGTTTCTCTAAGGCACTTTTGTAGAATATCCACATCATTTGGAGATTCAATAATGGCTGCCAGTTTGCAGTCATGTACGAACTTTGTTAGCCAGAGTCCCGTAGTCTTGGCCTGTACTTCAGAGAAGTAGATGCCAAGCAAGAGCGGTCCCAGGACTGAACCCTGAGGTACTCCACTTTGGATTTGGAGTCTGCTACTTTTACAGTGTGGGTTCTGTCAGTAAGCTAGTTGGCAACCCATCGAGTGATGTAGGGATTAATGCCCAGTTTAGTAAGTTTATATATGATTCCAGAGTGGAGGATGGTGTCAAAGGCCTTGGTGAGGTCCGGATAGGCTGTGTGGACCACCTTACCCTTGTTCACGGCTCTGGAGACTGATTCGAAGAAGTCAGGTTCAGGAGACAAGATTGGCCCTTCACGAACCCAAACTGGGTGGGGTCCAGTGTTTGAAGGTTGCCACTGTCTTTGTTTATAAGTTCCATGATAATACGTTCCATGGCCTTGCAGGTCAGGCTCGTCAGACTGATGGGGCAGTAGTTCCCAGGATCCAAGGTGGATCCCTCCCTTGTGGAGTGGGATAACTGTAGCTGTGCTCCACTCAGTGGGCACAAAGCCTGAAGTGAGGCTATGATTAAACATGACTCTTAGGTGAGGTACCTGTTCATTTTATAGTTAACGTAGTACACAGCCTGGGATGTCGTCTGGTCCCGTGGATGTTGTATTCTTAGCTTTGGAGAGTGCGTGTTTTACCTGTGTGGCCGTTATTACCGGAATTTGGCAATCTTTCGGTATTGAGGTGGGTCCTTTAGGGGGTGAAGTTGGCACTGAATCGATCTGCCAGGGTATTGACAATATCCTTGGGATCAGTATATCTAATGCCATTCTGTTGTAGCTCAGAGCAGATCTGAGCATTGCCATTTAGATTCACGACATAGCTATAGAATGCCTTGTGGTTGTCTTTGGAATCTTTGGCAATTTTATTTTCATAACTAGCTTTGGAGGATTTTATGAGGGATCGCAGCTTCTTACTGAGGCTGGTAAGGGAGTTTTTTTGCATCTTGAGATTTTCCTCTTTTCTGCAACAGTTTCTTCCTTTTGTTGTAAAGTTTGTTTATGGCAAGGGACCACCAGATTGGCTTCCTTTTTTTTTGGAGGAGAGCATCTTGGTTCTATTGGGGATGGCACGATTCGTGCATGAGTGGATTTGCTCATACAGTGCCTTAGTGTAGGATTCAGCAGTCAAACTTTCAGTTCCCGTCTGCATGGGTGTCATGAAGTTTGTCACTTCTGACTTGAGTATCATGAAGTTGGCTTTGGAGAAGTTTTTTACGGAGGTTTCCTTACTGGGAGGTGGAGGTGGGATGTGAATGTCATGGGTGAGTAGCTTATGGTCAGACCTGACCAACGAGGGGGTGACCATAGGTGTGGAGCATCTATTTCCCATGTTGATAATGACCAGGTCTAGGGTATTGGAGCCCCTGGTGGGACTAAGGATTAGTTGATCCAGGGCATTGGAATTTGTGAATTCTAAGAACCATTGGGCAAAGGTGTTGTCACACAAGTAGTTTTCCCAGTTAATGGCAGGATAGTTGAAATCACCCAGTATTAGGGTGTTTGGTTGTATCTAAATATTTTCCAGTATGTTTAGAAAGGTGTAGTGAGAATCTTGGGGCATGGTGGGGGATCTGTAGCAAGCTACAGTTTGGATTGCAGTCTTACCTAGTGTTAGTTGCATCTGGAGAATTTCAGACGCATTGTGTTGGGCAGCTAGACTGGTGTTGTGAATACCCTTGGTGAATATGGACATTCCTCCACCTTTAGTGTTTCGGCCCTGGTTTGGTGGCCAGAAAGTGTGGTAAGAGTTGTAGCTTGGTATTGCAGGGGTGCTGTCTGAAGCCTTGAACGAGGTCTCAGTTACTGCACAGATATCGATGTTCTCCATTTTTAGTAGTGCCTCGCGAGAGTGCATTTTGAGGTTTAGACTTCTAGCATGGAGTACCTTCAGATTTTGCATGTTTGTACCTGTTATGGTTTTGTTTTGTTTTTTGAACTTTACCTAAAAAAGGCACTATAGGGGTGGCAAGAGCCTTAGTCAGTAACCTGAATCCCAGGGGTGACAGGTGCAGACCATCTCTGCCAAAGCATCGTGGTCTGTCGATCATGTCATCCCAGGCAGACAGATACTGGATCCCCTTTGAATGACACCAGAAGCTTAGCCAATTGATGAAGTCAGTCATTTTGTCCTTGTACTGTGGTATAATTCTGGGCGAAGGCAGGATGTTACTCAGGGCTAGGGTCATACCTGCCTGGGCCACATTATCTGAGAGCTCTTCCATGTCTCTTTTCATGTAGTCCAGGGAGGTACATCTCAAGTCATTTACTCCAACATGGACAATGACAGAGTCATATTTGTACTTGTTGTGGAGTGACTTGAGTGCATGCTTTATGTGGAGGATCCTGGCACCCAACAGGCAGCTGACTGCAATTTTCTCCTTGTTCAGCCTAATGAGTGGGACATCAGTGTACCCGACTATAGAGTCACCTATGTCTAAAGTGTTGGGTATTTTGTCTTGCCTTAGGGGCTGTTGTTGGGTGGCACACTGGTGTGAGCTATGTGATGCTTTGGTTGTGATTGGGGTTTGTTTGCGTTTCAGCTTCGGAGGTCCTTGTTGCTTGGGCAGATTAATGTTAAGGGCCTTCACATATGTGGGTTTAGTGTTGCTATGTGTGGGTGTTGGTGGTGTGAGTTTAGAAGGGCTATGTATTGCTTGAGGTATAGTGCTGGTGTTAACCACCTCCTCTTTACTGTCTAGCGCAATCTTGGGTGTAGAGAGCTTTGCTTCCAGTTTGGCTATGTAAGTGCATCTCTCGCAGGTTGTAGTGTTGGGTGGTAGGAGGAGAGGGTTGTCTGTGTACATGAGGCAATTGCTGCATTGCCCCAGTATGCCCAGGTTCACCAGGTGGCCAGGAAAAATCACCAGAAGCTGACCCTTGGACATGCCTGGTTTGGTGGGTTTTTTTTTTGTAAAGTACAAGTGCTGTTTTCCCTTACCTTAACAAGATACTTTGCAATTATAGGCTGTTTAGTGCCTACGATTAATCTCTCCTTATTAAGGAGAGATGAGTGCTTGTATCAGTTTGACTTCCTAGAGTTTTCCAGCAGGTTTTAAAGCAAGTGCTAGTCACAGGGATGCTTAAAGGTAAGATGAAAAAAATGGTTTATCCTAAACACTGCAGTGTGCACTAGAGAAGTTGGATGTGAAAGTAGGTAACTTAAGATGTTATGTGATCCTATCTCGCCTACATTCTGACTGATGGGTTCGGAGCCGATCCTCGGCTCCGACTCGGCACGCTGATGCCAAAGAGCGAAGTCTCTTATTGGCTGAGCTTACTATATCCCAGGATGCACCGCTACCAGTCCCCCAGATCTCGTTTGCCGCTAACAAGCAAAGACGTGGTCTTGAGCTGGCTGAGCTAAGTAGTGCTTTTTCACTTACTTTCCTGTCAGGAAATTCCTAAATCTTCAACAAAAAGCTGTTTTAACAGCTATCTTGTGCTTTTTGTGTTTGAGTGAGCATTTCTGTAAAGTTTTTGTGTAGTGAATGCGTTTGTTTCTGACTAGAGGTTCCCTTTGAGTTTAAGGGCCTTCCCCTGTCAGTCCGTTGTTGTTTAGTCCCTTTTTTATTTAGGGGCTTTTGGACCCCTTTGGTTATTCTTGTCTATTTGTGACAGCCTTTGTGTTAAAAAAAAAAAAAAAAAAAAAAAAAAAAAGAAGAGAAAAATTTTTTTCTGTCATTGTTAGTGTGTTTGGTTGACTAGTTACACTGAATTGGTTGCCATTATGTCTCAGGCTCCTAGGCCTTCAGGATTTAAAAAGTGCACTAAGTGCAGTTTTAAGATGTCGATCACAGATGACCACTCTCTCTGTGTGTACTGTTTGGGTGCCAAACATTTGCAGGAGTCCTGTAGTGTGTGTCACGCGTTTTCCTCGAGGGTCCTCCAAGAGAGGAAAAATAAACTTATTTTAAAAGGCCTTATTAAACCCTCATTTGAAGAGGCATTAGCTTCCTCTCCTTCTCCTGCTAAAAAGAAAAGGGCGTCGGCTCCGACCAGTCCGTCGGAACCGACCGCCAAAAAACATAGGCAGGCTTCTCCTTCGGCTCCACGGACTTCGGAGCCGAGGGCGGAACGGTCTGCCTCGATGCCTCCAGCCTCGACGACTCTGGGTTCGGAGCCGACGTCTGGGGCATCGAGAGGCGGGTCACCTTCATCGGCTCCACTGATCTCGGAGCCGATGAAGGTTGTCCGCTCAGACACTTCCTCCTCGATTGGTTTGGACATTCCTTCGGCGCCGATAATTGTCGAGTCGATTCGGAGCCGGTCCCCTAGTCCCTTGGAGCCGTTGGAGAGGCCTACTCGGACCCATTCGGTCTCTTCCAGGTCATCAAGGATGTCAGATTCGGACATAGACAGGGTGCTCCAAAGACTTTTCCAGTCCCCAGTCTTTCAGAAATTTGTTTCGGCTCCGACCCAATTGGCTTCGGAGCCGATAGCCCATTCCATTGCCATTCCTCCTCCGACCGCTTGGCTCCGTCGGAGCAGGTGCTGATGGAGCCAGTGAAGATCCTAGGGTCGGCTCCGACCCTTACTCCAACCCGGCCTTCGGGTCCGAGTTTGCACACGGACTTCTTCGGCCGGACCGGGGTGACGTTTGGGACCAATGCAGTCGGTTCCAAGCCTCCCTCTCGGTGCTTGACGCGGGACTTCCGTCTGCTATCATGGCTCCGGAGACTGGACCCTCCCAGGATTCTGGGGGTCCGGCCTTCAGAGCTATGAGGAGTGCCTTGGCCAAGTCTTCTTCGGCCATCTCTGCGGCTTTACCGGCACCTTCCCTGGGCATGGAGACTGGGTCTTTGGCAGTTCCCCTGTCTCTAGGCAGCGGAGCCCCGGGGCCTGAGGTTACCCCCACTGGGGGTTCCACTCCTCCTGAGGGTCTTTGGAGTTGTCTTCGGAGGAGCCCCCAAGGAAGAGATCGTGCAAGAGGAAGCACGTGGACTCCCCTGATGAGTCTCTTACATCGGACACTGATCTTGATGATGCGGAGGGGTCCCCAAAGTCGTCCTCGGATGATGTCTCATTTGCAGACATTCTAGAGATCCTCAAGCAACGAGGCGGCTGGAATTCCAAACCCCCCTCCGCTGATGAGTCGGTGTTCCTCAAGGCCTTCGGGGCTCAGCCCTCCGCCTCCTGGGTGTCTCCACCCTTCGACGAGCTCCTGGATTTGGTTTGTCGGAGGGCGTGGGAACATCCAGATACTGTGGAACCAGTGCCTTCTCGCCCTAACAAATTTTTGTCTGCCCCACCCGAGAAGGAGTTCTTAACGAAGGCGTGGCTGTAGATGCCATGGTGGTGGCATCTGCTACCCAGCAGGGCGTGGCAGAGGCTTCAACGTCCGTCCATCCTCCTAATAAGGAGTCTAGGAGCATGGACCGATACGGGAAGCGCACCCTGACTTCAGCGGCCTTTACTCTGAGGTCCCTGAATTATTTGGCACATTTCACCAGACTACAGAGGGATCTGGTCAAGGAGCTCTCAGACTCCTCTCAGGTAACCTACCTGAGCAGCTAGCCCAGTCGGTTAGCTCTCAGTTGGCTATCCTTACCTCGATTTCTAACTCGTCCATGAGGCTCATTTCATATACGGACGAAGGGGCGGGCAGAGCGGCAGGCACAGGCGTGGCTCTACGGAGACAAGCCTGGCTCCGTTTGTGTCATTTCGCGGAGGCCTTCAAGTCTTCCTTTGCCGACGCTCCCTTTGATGGGTCCTCTTTGTTTGGACCCAAGGTAAAAGACACTCTTACCCGCTGTGAGCAGGAGGGAAAGACTTTATCTGCCGTAGGAGCACGTTATTCCACTCCCTTTCGGCCTTATCCCAAGGCTAAAAGAGGAGGGAAGATGTGGTTCCACAAATCACAGAAATTCTTTCCTCAACAGCAGGAAGACTTCCCTTCCAGAGGCAGAGGACGGGGAAATTTTTCTGGGAGACGCCGTCCCAGAGGCGGCAGAGGCCCCCGCAACACTGGAGACCGCGAGTCCTTTCGTGGCTCTTCAGCCTCCCACACTCCATGAGGGATTGCCCGGCTGTGCTGCTCCGGAGCCAGTCGGGTGCCGTTTTGCCAAGCACCTAAAAGCCTGGGAGTCTATTACTCAGGGCAGATGGGTGCTTCGGATTATTGCCGGAGGTTACACCATTCCCTTCACACACTCACCCCCACCGTCCAAAAAAATCCCGGACCCACCACCCAGTCAAAGGGAAATTGCTGCCGTAGAAGCTTCAAAGCTGCTAGAAAAAGGAGTCATCCAGCCGGTCCCCACAGACCAGATCGGATCCGGAAATTACTCAAGGTTCTTTTTAGTGCCAAAAAAGACAGGGGACCTGAGACCCATTTTGGATCTCAGCAAACTAAACCAGTCCGTCATGAAGTCCAAATTCCGAATGGTCACTTTACAATCCATTCTCCCATTGTTGGAGAAAGATGTTTGGATGTGCTCCATAGATCTCAAGGACGCCTATTATCACATACCGATACATCAGGCGTCCAGGAGGTATCTGCGCTTCAGCCTGGGAGACAGTCATTTCCAATTTTGTGCTCTGCCCTTTGGTCTCACCACAGCCCCCAGGGTGTTCACCAAGTGTTTGGCAGTAGTGACTGCTCACCTGAGGAGTCTCTGATTCCAAGTGTTTCCCTATCTGGACGACTGGCTCCTGACTGCCACCACCAGGCATCTACTACTAGAGAACCTACAAGCCACCATCTCCCTGGGTGATTCCCTGGGAATTACATTCAACTGGTCAAAGTCTGTCTTGCTGCCTTCTCAGCGCATAAGATTCATAGGAGCAGAGATAGACTCAAAATTAATGCGAATCTTCCTTCCTACCGAAAGGATACAAACATTACAAGATCAAGTCCGAGCCCTGCTTCTAAGATCCAAAGCCCCAGCCAGGATGGTCCTGCAACTTTTAGGTTCAATGTCTGCCACGGTTCTCCTAGTTCCTCTGGCAAGATTGCACATGAGGATTCTTCAGTGGCTGTTATCGACACAATGGTCTTTTCAGGATCTCCCCCTCAATCATCACATACTGATTACAGAAACGTGCAAACAGGACCTCCGCTGGTGGCTTCTGCCATCCAATCTGAATCAGGGAAGACCTTTTGTTATACCCCCTCCAGTGGCCACCTTGACAACGGATGCCTCCCAGACGGGGTGGGGGGGGCATTGTCTGGGCAGGTCAGTTCAAGGTTCTTGGCTTCCCAACGAAACATCTCTCCATATCAATGTGTTGGAAATGAGGGCTGTACTTCTGTCCCTACAAGCCCTCCACAAGTTTCTCCCTCAAGGCATTATCGCCATCCACACAGACAACATGTCGGTGGTCTGGTATCTAAACAAACAAGGAGGGACCAGATCTTACCCCTTTGCAGAGAGGCCATGAGGGTGTGGGAATGGGCAGTGGCTACCAAGCGCTTCCTGGTAGCGACCCACATTCCAGGAAAATCCAATGTATTGGCAGACAGACTGAGCAGGACTATTCTCTCTCCTCACGAGTGGTCTCTGAACGAAACAGTAGCAGCTCAGATTTTCAAAAGATGGGGGATTCCGTGCTGCGACCTGTTTGCAACACCACAAAACACGAAGTGCAAAAGGTTCTTTTCCTTGACCCCGCGTCAAGGGGAGGCAGCTACGGATGCTCTAGTCCAACCTTGGCCAACAGGACTGCTTTATGCTTTCCCTCCGATTCCACTCCTCCCCAAAGTCATCCAGAAAGCTTCCCAATTGGGGTCCACAATGATTCTAATTGCTCCGTACTGGCCTCGCCAGGTATGGTTCCCCTACCTACGGAAATATGCTCTGGACGGTCCTTGGTTCTTGGATCTAACTCTGGACCTTCTGATTCATCAGTCGGGACAACAGCACCAGTCCCTTCACACTTTGAAATTAACAGCTTGGCTCCTCCACTTCCGACTTTAGTCAGAAATCACAACTTGGACCCGGAAGTTATTCGCATTTTATCTTCAGCCCACAAACCCACCACTAAGAAATTGTATCTCAGTAAGTGGAAGAGGTTTGCTATCTGGGCTCAACTCAGAGGCTTAGACCCTATTACTGCCCCGATACCAGAGGTCTTGAAATTTTTAACATCCTTGTTTAATCAAGGATCTTCAGTCTCTACTATTAAAGTCCAACTAGCAGCTATCTCCAAATTTCACAAATCCATAGACCCACCGTTGATGAGCAGCAGATTATGTAAAACTTTCATTAAAGGTGCTGTGCTTTTAAGACCCCCAGTTTTTCATCCTGCGCCTCCGTGGGATCTTGATTTGGTACTTCGTGCCTTAACATCTTCTCCCTTTGAACCAGCTGCTACATGTGAGTTGAAATATCTGTCTTGGAAAACTGCCTTCTTAATTGCAATTACTTCTGCAAGAAGAGTTTCAGAACTTCAAGCCCTATCTATCAAACCACCGTACTTGATTTTTCACAAGGATAGAGTATCACTTAGACCTAATCCATCTTTTGTCCCAAAAGTTTGCTCTAATCTCTGTCTCCAACAATCTTTAGAGCTACCAGTTTTCTTTCCAAAATTTTCAAACAAAGCGGAATTACACCTTCCATACGTTGGATGTTCACAGGCAATTACGCTTCTGTCTAGATAGGACTCAGCAAATTCGGAAAACAGATCAATTGTTTGTGTCCTTTTCAGATAATAAACTGGGTAAAACCATCACTAAAGCTACTATTGCCAAATGGATCAGAGATTGCATAACTCAAGCTTATTCCTCTTCAAATAAGCAACTTACAACATCTGTCAAAGCTCACTCTACTAGAGCTATGGCTACCTCTATTGCATTCCATTCCAAGCTCGCTATTTCTGAAATTTGTGCTGCGGCTACTTGGTCCAACCCGCACACTTTCATTTCCCACTATAAATTGGATGTGGCATCTAAAGGACGAGCATCATTTGGTTCCACGGTACTCAGGAGTGTTTTCCAGTGAGCCACCCAGGATTTAGGTGCTAGGGACGCTGTCCCATCAGTCAGAATGTAGGCGAGATAGGATCACATAACATCTTTTAGTTATGCACTCACCATAACTTCAGATGTTTGGGATCCATCTCGCCTACATTCCTAATACCCACCCTCCTTCCCCCTGCCTTGGAGATCAGAAGAGATTGAACGGTTTGGGTTCTACTGTTTTATATCTTGTATCATCTGTCAATGTTATATAAGCAGTGCATGTATGCGGACAAACTAGATCTGGGGGACTGGTAGCGGTGCATCCTGGGATATAGTAAGCTCAGCCAATAAGAGACTTCGCTCTTTGGCATAAGCGTGCCGAGTCGGAGCCGAGGATCGGCTCCGAACCCATCAGTCAGAATGTAGGCGAGATGGATCCCAAACATCTGAAGTTATGGTGAGTACATAACTAAAAGTTTTACCTGTCTAAAAAGTTAAGTTTTAGTGGAGAGTCACTATTTTTGAAATGGCAAGATAGATTGAAAGGGGGTGGTCACTTGTATTCTGGTACTATGGAATACAGTACGATGGCCAATACATTTAAATAGTTGAAGGGGACCGATTTCACAAAATGATAATTTTGTGCTTACTCACACAAGCATGTAAAACAGAGAGGAAATGAGATATATGGTCAGATTAACATAAGGGGAAGGCAACTAGAAAGACAGTGGTGGTTAAGATCACTACAGTAACCAGGTGGGAGAGTGGGGAAAAAAATTTCTGCCTGACTCACCAGAGACAGAGCTGTGGTCTCTTTTTAAGTTTTAATATGCAGTTAAAAGCAGAATAATCATTGTTAATTGATGAAGAATGCATTTTGGCAGCCAGGAAAATGGTCAAAACAAAATTTTGTTTAGACAAATAATTTGACTTAAAATAACGAGTGGTTTGTTCAGATATTGCTGATGAGTTTCTATTTTAGTGTCTTAATTCTGTTGAGGTGGTCAATTTCTCAAAATTAAAGCCTTTATGACTTTCTCTTTTAGGGTGGAATTGCCTTTGTAGCAATTAAGGGAGCACTGAAAGTATACTTCAAGCAGCAGCAGTATCTAATTCAAGCCAACCGGAGAATCCTTAACTATGTGGATCAGAGGCCAGGGGATGAAGAAGCAATGCCTCCTGTAGACAATGAAGATAGTGGCAATGAGGGAAATTAAGATGCTTAGGTGGTCATTGTGTTAAATTCTGTCCTATTGTGCTGGTTCCTTTTGATTTTGTTGCATTGTTGTTCTTCAGTATCATTGGAAAATGGAGTGCTTGCTTCTGAAAAAAAAAATGTGAAGGCACATTTTTGCGCCCTGTCACTCTTGTTCTAAACTTATTGCAGCAGGAACTTTAAAGTGTTGACTTGGACAGCCACATGATGCTAGCAGCCCAGATGATTTTAGCCTTCAGCAGGTAAGAAAGAGGGCTTACTTAACAGAATCTGGCTTCTTAGTGTGGGAGAGTGGTATTCTGCAGTTATTCAAGAGCCTAGTGCACAATTTAAGTGACTGCATTGTTCTAGTCCAGAGTCTTATAAAGTACTGTAACCTGAACACAGCTGATGTTTATGTGGAAGTAGTGTGAATCTCAGGCTGAAAACTCTACCTTGATTGGTTTATGTGGAAGTAGGGGATTCTCCAAAGTAACAGAAAAACATACATTGTTAAATACCCTGTTTGAAGTCATTATTGCAGTATTTTTAATCATATATATTTTTTTCTGCTGACATCTGGCTGGGGTACCAAAGTTTTACCTTGCTGAGGAGCTGCATCCTATGGTTCAGCTTGTATGCATTGAAGTATATAGGCGGACATATGCACAAGTTCCTCAGACTATTTCACCGCCAGCCTGAAAGCAGGTCTCCCATCATTCAGCTTGATCTGTGTTGGGTCGTTGGTACCATTACTTCCCTTGTTTGTTCCCGTTAGGGAACCTTCCTTTTTGTATTTTTGACTGCGTGTAAAGTTTTTGTTGGGTGTCTGTTAAGAGTGGTATGTATGAGTGTGGTAGGCAGATTCCATACAAGGACTTGCACACTAAGTGCCTTTTTATTTAGGCCCCAAACACCACTACAAATTCTGCTCTGTCTGCCAGCTGTTTGTTCAAAAAAAACATTAGGGCAAGGCTTTTCTCCTTTAACATGTTCCTTGAAACACAGCATCTAAAACATCTGTCCCAAGCAAGGATGGCAGAATCCCCAGCACCTGATGCCACCCTTCTGCCTAAGAAACTCAAGAAGACCGTGAGATGGTTTGCAGTCTGACATCCAAGTCAGATGTACCTGCTGAGCTTTCAGAACTTGACATCCGAGTCAGACGTCAGATATCCTCTCAGTTGATCACTACCAAAACCCCGTTGGAGGCCGGTGTTGCTCCTGAGACCTTGCAGACTCTGGGTACCGTGGAAGTATCACACGTAATCATTCCAGGGGGACCATACAGAGTCCTTCAAATCCTAGTCTGGGAAGAGGTCCTAGGTACTCTGAAGTACACCAAGGGTCCAAAGCTCCAAGATTTGTTTAAGCGGAAGTTAACCTAAAAAAAAAAAACAAAAACTATAGACATGTGACCTCCCCTACAGTTTCTAAGGAAAAATAATAGATTGACTTCTCCCGGGGCTTATATAAAGCTGTCATGGTTCTGAAGCCTCCTTTTTTGACTCCACTGCCTCAGTTCACTCAAGTACATAACCAAGATTCTTCCTGTGAAGAGGAGCAATCTGTAGACTCTGATCATTCTCTGAATTACTCCTCACAAACACATTCTTTAGCACAGCTCTCCTTGGATGACAGGGGCTCCCTTTCTCCAGATTCTGCCATTTAGAAAGCCTCTTGTGAAGAAACTATTCAAAACATGATGAGGCACTTTGAATAGCAATCAAAGCAGATCTGTGATGTACAAAAAAAGTACGAATAGCCTTCTGGAAATGGGCACACCAGCTCCTTCTCCAGACCCTCCAGTGCTAAAGACATATCAGGCCGTCTTCCAGTCAGCATGTTCATTTCCTGATTCACCACCACCAGCACCTAAAAGACCTGATAGATTCTATAAGGTACCTGATGAACTGAAATACCTGTATGAGTCTTGTTTCTGAACCCTGTTGCTGTATCTCCTTGGGTAAACCATCTAAGTTGCTCTCCAGTGCTAACGCCATTCACACTGACAAGGGTAGTAGGGCTATGGCTAGGTGGGGAAAGAGGGTCTACACCTCCTCCACCCTAGCATTCAAAGCTATTAACTACCAGACACAAATGACTAAGTACTTGCCTCTGTACTACAGTATTTACATAGTTATGTCAGACCGACAGTCAGTGGATTTTAAGCAGCAAATACAGACCTTAACTGTCTCAAGCTACATAAATAGCCAGACACAGCATGATATGCAGTTATCATGCTGTGGATGCTATTTCCAGGACTGCTGCCACAAACTCAGCATCAGATGATATGCATGGCTGTGTAGCTGCTCCATAACTAAGGACTTCAAATCTAAAATACTAGATTTGTCTTTAGGCAAAGATCTCTTGTTTGGTCTATAGGCTGCCAGTCTCTACAAAGCCCTACTAGAGCAAGGCAGGACTATGAAAGACTGTAGGCACATTCTACTTTCTACAGTCGTAGATACCATAGAAACTACCCATCCAATTTCACTTCTTTTGTTAAGAAAGACCCTAGGTTAACTCACAAACAAAGAAAAATACCAAGAAAAAGATTTCCAGACAAACCACATAGGGGAACTTCCTTCAAGGAGGTGTCCCTTTGGAAGCAAAAACCTGTGACTACCTTCTCCACTACCCCACCCCTGCCCTATACCCCTCCATCCAAAAGACTTACTCTGTCTTTCTTCTCTTGGGAAATGGTAACTATAGACAAATGGGTTGTGACTATCATCAAATAAGGCTGTGCCCATGTCTTAGGAAAGCATTTCATCTCTAAAGGGCATGCCTCTTCCGTCTGTCAACCAGGTTCCATAGCTAAATCCTGTTATTCAGGACTTTTACTAGATCAGGGCTCCATAGAAAGGGGGCCAAATCCCTTCAAGGGAAAAAGGCTTCTATTCCAGAATCTTTCTGGTACCGAAGGGAAGGAAGGACAGTGGAGAACCTTTCTTTCCACCCTCCTGCCTTTCATTCTTCCTCACTTCTTTTTTGTATCCCTAGATTTAGGATGCCTACCTTCACATTTGACCCTCCTGCAGAAAATTCCTCTGATTCATCTCCGTCTCTTCACATTTTCAGTTTACTGCTTTGCCCAAGGGTTCTTACAGTGTGTCTAGCTCCAGTGGTGATTTACTACTGCTCACAGGCAATTCAGATTTTTCTCTTACTTGGATGACCTACTGATCCAAGCTCTCTCCACAGACATCCTCGTCGAGCATGTATGTTATGTGGTATATCCCCTGACAATACTGGGATTCACAGTCATCTTCAAAAAATCCAATCTCAAACCCTCTCATGACCTAGTTTTTATGGGTTGCAAACTAGGGGGACTCAAAATGCATGCCTTCCTTCCTCAGTAAAAAGTTCACAGTCTAGCCAGCTTCTTCCAACACCTTTACTTAATGTCACACTGCACAGCCTCGGATATCCTCTGGGATTTGAGTTTCATGGCAGCTACCATCCCAGTGCTTCCTCTGGCCAGACTGCACATGAAAAAAAAATTGTGTGATACTTGAAATCTGTGTGGTCCCCACATTCACACCCCCTGGATACCCTGATCCCTCTTTTAACTTGCCTCAAAAAGGAGTTGCTCTGGTGGGAAAAACAGGTCATGCTCAATCCCGGTCTTCTTTCATCCTAGCTCCACCCAGCTAAGTTATTCACACAGATGCCTCAGTCAGGGCATGGGGGGCGTGGACAGGATCGCACAGAGTGCAGGGGCGATAGCCGCCTTCTCTCTGGAAGGAGCACTTCAACGTAAGACAAATGAGAGCTCTTCTGCAAGCTCTGCAGGTCTTCTCCCACCTATGGAAAACAAGCATACTCTTGGTGTACACCATCAACACCACAGTCATATGGTATTTAAACAAACAGGAAGGCACAAGGTCTTATCAACTGTGCAGGCTAGTAGAGGAAGCATGATACCTAGCCATGCAAATTAACATAACTTTGAGAGAGGCATGCATTCTCTTTCAAGAGAATGTGATGGCAGACTCTTAATTGGGTCCTTGGAGGACTGTCATGAATGGACCCTGAGCAGATAGGTCTTCAAAACAATCCTGCACTAGTTGGGCATACCACCAATAGGCCTTTTTGCTTCCCCAAAAAAATCTCTCTGCATTAGAATCCCTTCACCCTTAGCCTCAAGGACAGATGCCTTCTGTTTTCAGTGGTCAATGAGGTTATGTATGCCTACCCTCCTCTGCCACTTCAAAGAGTTCTTCTAAAAGACCAAAAGGAAGCTCCAAAACATCTATGTCTGGCCCTGTACTGACCAAGACAACACTGATTTTCACTCCTACTCCACCTGTCCAAAGGAAACTACTGGAAGATACTGCTGTAACCGAACATGGCCACTCAACAGCAAGGTGTGCTTCAGTATCTCACTGCATTGTTTCTCAGTCTCACTCTGTGGATGATGGGTTTCTGTTCCCTAAAAGGCGCATCATCTCTGAGGAGCTTTTACAGGTTTTACAGGAAGCTAGAAAACCTGTTATCAGAAAAATCATACACAGTTGTGGAAAAGATTTTCTATTTGGTACCACAAACACAGCCAGGATCCATTGTCGTTTAGTATCTCTGCAAACTATTAGTTCAATTTGGCCTTCTCTTAAAGCCCATCTGCCTGCCATTAATGCCTGCTTGTCTTTTGTCCCTTTTTTGTGTCCAAAATGGAGGTCAAACTTTTCTTGAGGGAAGCCTTCCATCTTAAACCTCCAAGAAAACCTACTTCTCCCTGGGATATCAACTTTGTGCTAGAAAAACTTACATTGCCCCCCTATTCAAGCCAGCAACATCTGCCACTCTAAAGTTCTGCACCTGAAAAAGTATTCTATTTGCTCATACCTCTGTTCACAGAGTGTCTGAACTTCAAGCATTCAAGGCTGTTCCACCTTTTCTCCTTTTCCAAAGGGACAGGGTGACTCTTAGGCCCATTCTTTCTTTCATGCATAAGGTAGTGAATGAACTGTTCCTCAGTTAAGCTGTTCACCTATCTTCCTGTTTTCCCAATCCCCAGAACAGAAAGGGGGAGAAAGACTTCTACTTTCTAGATATTCGCATGCAGCTGAAGTTATACTTGGACAAAGCAAAAACTATAAGAAAAACTGACCCAACTGTGTGTTTCCTTCATGGATTCCAAGCTGGGCCAGCGGGTTTCAAAGGAAACTGTTGCATCCTTGCTATCAAAAGCCATCTCTTTCTGCTATATACACATTATGGTAAATCATTGCTTTTCTGCCCAAAGGCAGTGGCCTCTTCTGGTTCTCTGCACAAGGGTGTTGATATCAGGTCTATCTGGGAAGCTGCCATATGGTCCTCGATATACATTTTCACCAGACGCTGCAAGGTTGATGCTTTGTCTATCCTGTCTGGGATCCTGGAAAGCTCATCTTCCCATTCGCCAACTTTTTTGTACCTCCTTCATCTCTGGGGAGTCACCCATATATTAAGAATACTGCAACAGTGATTTCAGTCGGGGTGTAGTACATTTGTGTAAGAAAGTATCATGACCATAGATGTCCTGCTGATCACTGTTGAGTTTTCCTTCCCCTCTTCTCTTTCTCTGCTCTAACTTTACTCTTCCCCTCAGTTGTAAGCTATCACCTATATCCTGCTGTTGGGGGGGTTTACTTGCCTGTTCGAGCTGCTCCCCTTCTAGTTGGAAGTCTCCTGTCTCATTAGTCTTCAGGACGCTGGCTTGGAGATAGTCTGAAGAACTTGTGTGTACGTCCGCTTATATACCTGGACATATAAGAGCTGAAGATATGCTCGGACATATGCCCTCAGGAGGGTAAGTCTTTGGTACCCCAGCTGGTTATCAGTGGACAAAAACCTACATGTTAAGAATACTGCAACGTAGGACATCTGCTCTTATAGTAAGTTCTTACACAGCTGTACTTTCTGTTTCTTCAAATAGTATGTATAGAGATATGTGCGTGTGTACATGAGTGCTTGTATGCATTTGTGTGCCGTTGAAGTTTCTGCTGAATGCAGTTAAGGATCATATGCAGAGGTCTGCTTTGTAGATTTTCCTTTTGCCTCATTGTAATGATGTATGTATAAGTTGGTGTTACATAAGAAATGCTATCAAAAAATTTTGTAATGATAAAAAAAAAAAAAGTTAATATTTTTCTCCATCTGTTGTGCATGACATTTTATGTCTTTGGCCCTGGAATTGTCGTATTCTTTTGTGGCATGGTTATCATTTCGTAGGTGTCACCTACATTTGGTCCCCTGATCAGTATTTTTTTTTTCTAATTATCATAATTGTTATAGAAAGTAAAACAGTTATGGATAATCTCTGATGTATAGTTTAAGACACAATGGGTTAAAATAACACCAGTTTTGATGTTTTTGTAGCATGCCAGCAAAACAAACTTAATACAGCTGTCACAACAATGCGTCTCACAAATTGAAGTGAATGATCTCTGTTATCTCTTCTGGACCATAAGCATTTAAGCAGAGAAAATTTTCAAAACCTGTCATTAAACTGTTTGCACTTTTTTTTCTGGGGAGGTGCCACTCTGTTTGAGGTACAAAATATATGGGGAGGTCCACTTACTCACTTCTTGCGTATATAGGGTTGTAGTCAGTGAATTCAATTTTGTACTCAGAGATGCTTGTTGCTGTGCCCAATTTACCTGTTTTTTAAAAAAATGGTCATATCGCTCAAGCTGTTGCCCACCTCCATATGCACACAACTTAGTGTCACATTTTCAGCTGCTCAGTTAAAAACTATTAAGACATATTGTTTATAGATTGCAATCCTTTCTGTAAGCAAGCATTGATCTAGATGGTTTTAGACATAATATGGCTTGATAAATCCCTAATGTTTCCAACATAATCAGAAAAGAATTTGTAGTCTTTAGAGTGCAAAAAGTATGCCTGGCTACACCCTTGTCTGCAAGCCTCTACCAATCTACAATGCTTATTTTGGGTGATAAACTGTAGCGTAGTTACTACATTTTGTTCATAATATAGACAGAAATATTTACCTGTAATTCCGTCACTGTGTACCCGCAGTAAGTGAAGCATGCATTCAAAATTAGTCCATCTGTACAGAAAAAACACAAGCATTTATAATTTAGTGTTTTACTTTTAACAGTATTTTAATGGTGTTAGGAAGTGGATTGTTGCAGGGTTGCAGAACTTGGCACATGATTTTTAAGGGACAAACCAGGAGACCAGTATTAACTAGTCATATCTTAAGCACAATTATAATTCTTCACACTTTCTTGTTTGCTTTCGTTCAGGACATTGAAGTCCGTTTTGAAAGTAGTTAATGCCTGACAAGGAAATTACCATGAGTGCTGTACACATGAGTAGAGTGTGATAACATAATTTTGGTTTGTTGCAATATCTTTAATTTTGTATATTATCATTTCATATTGATAGCAATCCAAGGCACAAAAACTATATATACAGATTGGTTAGGTTAAAAGAGGTTCTAGAAAGAAGCAGGAGACATTATTTATTTTTCTCTTGGGTATCTTTTTCCAACCCATTTCACACACACACACACACACACACACACACACACACACACGTATGTATATATGTATATATATAATTTTTTTTACATAGAATGTCACTAATTTAAGACTGTTTAGGAAGGCAGAACAGAGTTTTAAATCCAGATAGATTCCAGTTTTTACTTCCACGTCTTTAATGATAGAAAGGTGAAGCAGATTTACTGCAGTTGCCCACTCTGAATTGTTGAGCTTAATGTTGTCCTCTTTAATCGTAAGATAGTCCTGGTGTTCTTAGGCAGATAACTATAGTTCACAATAAATTTAGGGCATGCCTTTAGAAAATTGACATAACTTGAAGGTTTAAGTATCTTATCCACTTCATTACAAGTCCGAATACTTCTACAAAGTTGTAGAATGGGAAGTTTTTATTTTAACTCCGAGATTATAATACCTTGGAATAATCTCCTTACGCTAACGTGATACAGTCTGCGTTGGTGTGTGTAAGTTGTGGGGGAGGAGCAGGGAGGAAAGCCCCACACCCAAAAATGCTGTAATGGTAGTACAGCAAGTTTTGAGATTTAGTTTTGTTTTTGAGTCTATTGTTATAGTTGTGAGACGCATTGGTGTGATAGCTGTGTTGTTTGTTTTGTTAGCATACTACAAAAACATCAAAATTGGTGTTATTTTAACCCATTGTGTCTTAAACTGTACATCAGAGATTATCCATAATTGTTTTTATTTATTGGAAAAAAGAAAAAATGATGTAGAAGAAAACTGATTGGGGTCTAGAGTCATTTTCTTAAAATAAGGCACCATTTTTATTTTACAAGTAAAAATCAATGGAACATAAGTCATCAGAGATTGCCAAGTGAAATCTATGCCCTGTTGAATCCTGTGAGAATGCATCAACCTTTATAGTGTAACAGTTTATGGGCAGAGCTGTGTCAGTTGCACAGCATTCTATTATCCATGGCATCCTCTGGCTATAGATGCATCAAGTGTGCTGCATTACGTAGTTTTGTTTGTATAGCACACGGACACAAATGCAAATCTGACAGGGAGTAAAGTAAGACACTTTTTTCATGTTTCCTGAACACAAGTAATTAAGAAGGCAGCACTGATTTTTTTTCTTTTCTATTTATTAATTTTTGTTTTATTTTTCCTAGTTCAGTCATTGAGGTCATTTTTTTTTCAGCAGAACTTTTTTTTAACTCTATTTAGATCAAGTGGTATCTAAACTGGACTGTTAATTGATGGTTGGCACATCACTTAAATTTCATTTTATTGGGAGCTGGTGGTGGTTATGAGCACTCGGCTAGCCTCATAGTGCACTCAGATGCAAATTTGCTTGCTTGTAGGATAAACTGCCAAGCAGTAAATCACAAGATAAAAGGGAAGGAATCGTACACAATACAATGATAAGCTAGCACTGCAGGTAAGGTACAGTACTAGATACCAGTATTGTACTTCATATGCCAAGCACAGTAGGTAAGTGTTAAGTGATTGTTTAAAACTGCTGAGTGTTGAGGATATCCTCAACCTAATAAAGAGAATCCAATGGTTGCTTAAAACCTGCAGGCATAACTCATTTGTGTAGATCATTTCAGGAATATGAAAATAGGTTACTCCCAACTGTTTTAAGAACCCATCATTGGACTTGAGGTAAGTAAAAGTGAAAAAGCAGAACAGAAATAAAAAGGTGATCATGTCACACAGTATTTACCAAAGGATAGCTTGGAATTTGACAACACACAAAATTAGCAAGTCTTACAAGCCTGTCATTTGCTTATCTGTAATTGAAAATGACATATGGACTTCATTAATTATTTTTTTCTTGCTAATGAACTTAACCAACATATTTATTATTCTACACTATGGCATTCTAAGCAGTCGTGCTGTACTGTTAAATATAAAAATGCAGTACAGCCCGTTTAACTAAGCAAAAAGCTACGTTTTAAACAGTTTTTTCAGACAGAGCTTTAAACGTTAGTACTAGCCACAAATGCATATGTATGCTATTTGCAGCAGTCTTCCAGTTCAGTGTGAGATTCTTCCTCCTCCTTCCCACACATGCAGACACACCTTACCTACTACTTGCCTTTCTGTAGGAAAAGATGATAACACATGGAGCAGCTTTCTTCCCAACTAGCAGCAAGTCCTGAGAACTTGCTACTCCAGTGCTGAGTGCTGTACTTCAGTTATATGTACACTCAAATGCTTGAGTAAATAACCGGGTTATACAATTAGAGTAACACTACAAGACTGTTCATTGCTAAGCTGTCTTCTTTATTTATTAGATTTTTAAATAAGCAAGCTTTTGAAGACTTAGGATCTTTCTGAGTTGGACTAAACGTAACTTGACAAAGCTTGAGGTGTCAGCATCTTAAGTTTAGTGTTCCCTTCTTATCACCTGCACACTAAAGCTGCCAAGGACTGTCACCACAAGTATGGCCCTGAAAATCAAAAGAGCATTGACCAGAGGGATCAGGGCAGACCACTGGAACATGTAGCCCTTGAGAGGAAGAGCACAGGACATAAAATAAGTAATATTAGTCCAGAAGTTCCCTTGGATGAGAATCACCCAAGTTGTGAAGGGTCAGGTAAACCAGGACCACAACTTGGTAAGTCATGTATGATCATACTGACAAATGATGCAGACTTTGCAGATTCTGTGCAGTATAGTGGTGGTGTGATATCTTCATCACTAGCCAATCAGCAACGTTTTTTACCATTTGCAGGTGGTTAAGCTGTGAGCCTGGAAGCTCTAGATTTAGGTTGCTATAGTAATAGACTCTAGAGGCAACCAGGGCATGTACCACTACAGGAAGATTTTCAGGAATAATGAATTTGATAAGGATGATTGTCCTTAACTGGAAATATGAGAATTTGATGACATGTAGTTCTTAAGGATAAGACAGTCGTTAAAAAGTCACCTCTAAATAAATTCTGAACATTTGACACAAGTTTCAGTATGTTACTACTGTAAATATCAGAGGTAAAACTGGAGTGCCTGTGAAAACTGTGTTGGAAGTGTTATATTTAAGATAGTTAGCTAGCTTGTTTAAGGCCATCATGAATTCTTGAGGGAAAGAGTGGTGTTGCTGCAAGTCAACAACCTAATAGTAGTCCTGTAGAATTCCTCCTTGAGTAATGTCTCCTAGTGCTAGCATGTTCATGGCAAACATCAGTGCACCCAAAAACTGAACCTTGAGGCACATCAAAGGGCAGACAATAGAGAGAGGAAGAGTAACCCTAGACACTACCTTCTGGGTACATCTGGAAAGGTGGATAGGAAAACATTTCAAGACAGTGCCTGTAATGCCTCAAGTGATCAACAGGATCACATGACCTGCTGTTCCAAATGCCAGAGAATGGTTTTAAAGGACCAAGACTGCCTTTTGCCACAAAATAATTGTATGATGGGCAGTCTGAGTATTATGTCTGGACTGAAAAGCCCGATAGGAGGGGATTTTAGATGTTAAGTATGAATCCAGTTACATGTATGTACAACCTTCTCAAGAATCTTACTAACAAATGGAAGATGAGAGTTAGGACTTTCTTTATTCCAAAACATAGTTTCATATGTGTTTTACTAGGCTAATGACCACAGGGACCTTTTTAAGCCTAGCCATGCATCCCAAATCTCTGACTAGTTCTGATACCCTTGATAAGTGTAAGCATAGGCCTGGGAGATGAACCATTTACAGCTTACCTGTGTCCATTAGAGACATAGGTGCAAAACCAGGGATGAATTTCTGGTTTCCCATCCAGTTGTCCAAGTTGCACTTGAATTGAGTTTGGGAGGAACTCTGCTTCACGTGCATGGAGAGCCTGTTCCATAGATGGGATAGTCTCTGGGGTACATACCTATCTCTCCAGCAGGTCCTCTTTATATCACAGGCAAGGTTTAAGTCTTTAGAATGGGCAATTCTGATGCTGTTTGTTTTATGGATATGCAGGAGGTCCATCAGAGTGGTGGGGTCTGACAATGCCCTGTATGCTAGGCATAGATCTCCCCTCAAAAGCCTATAGGAGACAATACATGGATAAGGACATCTGCATCTAGATTAGCTTCCTTTAAGATAGGAGTGATAAAGTCCTTTAAATATTAAGGAAAAATGCTGTCCGCAAGTGCAGATACAGTGATTTGGTAGGAAAGCAGACCCAGCACTTTTAAGCACAGTGTAACAAGGATGGTCAGTCAGTGGTCCAGTTCACAAGTTGTGTTACACATTCCGGACTTTAGAGAAACAAATTCTTCATAAGCAGGAATGGTAAACTGTGACAGTGACCAAGATGGTAGCTCCTCTGCAAGACCATATAATTCCCAAGTTAATACTCTTGTTTAATCAAGGCAAACTTGGTGTCAAATTGCCAGGTAGCCCGCTCACATTTTTCAGCTGAAAAGGATGATCAGGTGGCCAGATAGAAGAGTGCTACTAGTAGATTTGCATCCGTGGAGAACTCTGTGAGCAAGTGCAGTTACTTCTGAGATGTCTCAGACTGATAAATGCTTTATTTTAGCCTTTAGATGGATAAATGCTTTATTTTAGCATTTCTCTTGTTTTCTCATCTCATAGAGCTCAAAAATCGCAGTGTGAACTCTTATGGTATGAGATGGACAGAACATATGACTTTGTGTCTAGAGAGTTAGTAACTGCCTTATTATAGACTGTAACTGCCTCATCCATATCCTCAGCACTGAACTTCTGTAAATACAGGACAGGAATCAGCGAGTCAGGAAAAGCCTAGCTTGGGTTTCTGTAAACTGATAAGAGTCTGCTCAGTGGGGTGGTGGCCGAGGTTTTTCAGTTGTAATAAGACTATGGCCATAACTCTGAGCCCATGGATATTAAAGGTATTAATCTGAGCAAACCTGAATCCCATCATTATACAAAGGAGTTTTTTAACAAGAGTTCCTCACTCCTCATTGATCCTAATACTGAATTCACCAAGAATTAGGTTACATCAAGACTAAGGAAATAAGGATGTTCTTTCAAGAGTTTATGGTCTTGCTTACACTACTGGATAGAGGAAGTATTGACAGTTTGCTTCTCACATCTGCTATGTACTTAAAGGACTTGGCAGCTCAAACCCTAACCTACCCTACCTATGCAGCCAAATGATAGAAAAAAAAGCAGACCCACTGGCAAGACTGGTCCAGTGTAGGGCACTGAAGCACAGGCAGCACTGTTATTGCAAGGATAGGTTAATAGTTAGATTTAAGTCTGGTTTCAGTAATAAACACCATGCCAGAATTGTGGAAGCAGTGCAGTATAATACCATTCTTGTTCTTGTAGCTCTGGCATATGAGTGCAGTATTCTGTCTAGACTTACAGCTCAGCAGGTCCCCTTCAGTGATGCAGCATAATAAAGGCTGAATGAGTCTGTTCAGATGTAAATGTGAAGACTAATATTGGTACCCCATGAAGAAATTCAGAGCAGGTCAATTTACTCCCCAATATAAGACACTGTCAAATTGGAACAACAAAAGTCTAACCTGGACAAGCTATTTGCTCAGTAAGCAAAATTGAACCTTGGCAAAACCCCTTGAAATAAAAAAACAAAAGATCTGATGTCATTTCCATTCATTCCTCATCTGATGGTTCTCAAATCTGGCTTGGCCACTTTCAGTAGATTCATGGATCCAACCCAGCATACCTCTGATCTCGTTTGCCGCCATATCGCTAAGATGCAGATCTCCTTCGCTCGAATCTTATTGTGAACCTTTTCAGTATTTTACAGCTGTATGTTTGTTCTTGTTAAATTAAATTGTATATCTGTATCTCTTTCACTCTCTCTCTCCCTTGTTCCCATAAGTTTTGTTAAATTCTGTCCATCAGGCTGTATTCTTTTCCTACCTGTTTACTGTTAGGTATTTTGTAAGTACCATTGTTGGTACTTTTTTTTTTTCTTTCACCTTAATTCTTCACTTTCTACTCTTTGGGAAGGTATTTATTGTTCCCGTTCTTCAAATTTTTACTAATTAAAAAAAAAAAACTATTGCTGTACTTTGCAAACCAATAATTTAGAAAACAATGGCTGATAAAGTGACTGGTTTTAAAAAAATACACTTCCTGTGGGCATAGGATCCTCAATTCTAATGCATACAGGGAATGTGTGTACTGTTCTCGGTGAGGCCATTTAGACACAGGTTGTTCTATTTGTGCTGGCTTTAATTCTAGGGCCCTTAGCAGCAGGAAAAAGAAGTTGATCTTGAAAGGTCTTTTCTCTTCCTCTCTAGCAGCTGGGGCTCAACCCCCCCCCCCCAAAAGAGGTCAGAAAAGGGGAAGACTGATTTGACCTCCAGGGTAAAGACCCTAAGAAAAAGTCACTGGTCGGTTCTAGTACATCAGCTTCATTCTCCAAGCTGCCTGCCAAAATATCCAAAAAATCTGATATGACATCTTCAGATCCTACATCATAGAAGCTGAGGTTACCTTGGATCCGATCACCTAGGTCTTCACTGGAGCCAATATTTCCTCAAATCCACTGTCCTTTTCCTCAAACACCTAGGAGGCATTCTAGGCCAACATCAACCAGTTCCTCCCTTAGGTCTTCCAGGAGCTTGTCTGAAGCAGAGGAGGATAGAATGATGTGGAAGTTCCGCAAAGCTCAGATCCAGTTGGGGCAATCCCAGCTCCATTTCAGTCTGCCATCTGACCTGTGAGCCTGCCTTCCTCTAAACCAATATCTCCTTCTCCAATCCATCCCATGGTTTTGGAGCCCTTGGATCTGAGATCCCTAAGGATGTCCTCGTCCGTTCCGAAGACAGGTAGTTTTACTACAACAGCATTCCTGAATCTCCAGCTCTGATATTTTTGGAGTGGGAGGACTCTCGGATCCAAAGTGTCAACTCCAAAGTTTTTGAAGCCATCTTTGCCCCTGAGGGGCTTTCAGCACTGGACAGCTTGGGTCCAACACCTCCTTTTGAGGTGGGGTTCAGGGAGAGTGCAGGGCTCCTTGATGCAACACCAGAGCCAAAGACCTCTGCGAGCTTCTGTGTCTTCTAAGCCCTCCACCTTTTAGGTAGTAGAGGGGGCTTTTCTCTCTGCCTAGAGATAGGCACCCTTGCCCCCCCTTAGTTCCCGTTTCTCTTCCACCATTAGGTTTAAGTTCCGAGCCTGTCATCTCCATTCCAGTGGGACAGCCTACCTGATCGAGCCTCCAGTCAGTCACTAGGGACTGCCCTGCCACTTCAGATACCTCACCCAGACCATCCCACTGATGAAGCCCCTAAGAAGAGTACATGTAAGAGGAGACACCTAGATTCCCTTCAGGAATCTATCACTGAAGACTGTGATTTTGATTACGAGGGAAGGGTCCCCCAGATCTCCACCTCAGGAGATTTCCTTTAGAGGAATACTGGAAATCTTAAAGCAAAAAGGTGGATAGTCTTTCAAACCCCCTTTCCAGTAGGAGGCAATGTTGCTGGAGGCCTTGGGTCTGGCTCATCTACATCTTGGGTGATCTTTCTGGCTAATGAACTACTAGATCTGGTCTCACACCATGCATGGAAGGGAACAGGATGTTGTAGAGCCAATTCACAAACAACATGATAATTTTTTAGCCCCCCCCCCCCCAAGACAAAGCACAGTGGAGTAAAGGGGTCGAAGTAGATACTATGGTTGTAGCAACAACCACCAAAACAGAGCTTGCAGAGCACATCTGTCTTTCCACCTAACAGGGAGTTTATGGCCTTGGACAGATTTGGGAAGCATGTCTATGCATCAATGATCTTTGTCCTGTGGTCATTAAATGACTTGGCACATTTTATCAGATTGCAAAGAGATTTGATAAAGGAACTTTTTGGGTGCATGTCCGTGGTGGACTATAATAAGGTTGCTTCATGACTGGCCACCCTTCAGTCCATATCTAATGCATCCATGAGGTTGATTTTCCATGCTGCAGAGGGCACCTCAAGGGCATTGGGTTCGGGCATAGCTTTATAGAAGACATGCATGGATGTGCTTGTGCAATTTTGCAGAGCCCTTCAGATCTTCATTCATCAATGCCCCATTTGATGGATCTTTTCTGTTTGGCCCAAAATGGAAAAAAATATGAAGTCTCTTTGAAGGGATGAAAGCACTTACGATTTGTGTGTATTTGTACCTTTGAATAAATATTTTAACTCCATAACCCTACAGAAGCCAGAATTTTTGGATGTTATGTGATCCTATCTCGCCTACATTCTGAATGATGGGTTCGGAGCCGATCCCTCGGCTCCGACTCGGCACGCTTATGCCAAAGAGCGAAGTCTCTTATTGGCTGAGCTTACTATATCCCAGGATGCACCACTACCAGTCCCCCAGATCTCGTTTGCCGCTTCCCTGCGAAGACGTGGTCTCGAGCTGGCTGGGCTGAGTAGTTTTTATTAACTAACTTTTCTGTCAGTTTTTTGCTGTTTTTGCTCACAAAAGCTGTTTTAACGGCTATCGCTAACATTTGTGTACGATTGGATTGTAAAATTGTTGTGTGTGATTGGGTTGAGTTTGTTTTCGCCCCTCCATCCAGGGCCTTCCGGACTGTCAACCTTTAATACTTTACAGGGTCTCTAGTAATTCTATAGTTGGTTTAGAGTTCCCTGTCCTTTTTTACAGGAAGTGTTTGCATTAAGCTATAACTGTAAGCTTAGCTTTATCATCAGTAAGAATTTAGTTGTTTACTTTCCTGTCAAAGTGACTAGAATTGTGTAACATGTCTCAAACCCCTAGGCCTTCGGGCTTTAAAAAATGTTCGAAATGCGGGTTTAAAATGTCTATCACAGACGATCATTCGCTCTGTGTATATTGTCTCGGGGCAAAGCACTTGCAGGAGTCATGCAGTGTATGTCACGCTTTTTCCTCAAGGGTCCTCCAGGAGAGGAAAAATAAATTGATTCTTAAGGGGTTAGTTAAACCTTCCTTTGAAGAAGCCTTGGCATCCTCTCCTGCTCCGGCCAAAAAGAAAAGGGCTTCGGTTCCGACCAGTCCGTCGGATCCGACTGCCAAGAAACTTAGGCAGGCCTCTCCTTGGCTCCAAAGACTTGGAGCCGAGGTTGAACGGTCTGCCTCGATGCCACCAGTATCGACTCCTCTGGCTTCGGAGCCGATGGCTGGGTCATCGAGGCGGGTCACCTTCGCCGGCTCCGCTGCTCGGAGCCGACAAGGGTCGCCGCTCAGACACTTCCTCCTCGGCGCCGAAGTCTACCTCGGCACCGATGGAATCTGCTGTGAGTATTCCCTCGGCGCCGATACTCATCGAGTCGCCTCGGAGCCGGTCCCCTAGCCCTTTGGGGCCGATGGAGAGGCCTTCTCGAACCCGTTCTGTTTCCTCTCGGTCTGAGGATGTCGGATTCTGATATAGACAGGGTGCTCCAAAGACTGTTCCAGTCCCCAGTCTTCCAAAAATTTGTTTCGGTTCCGACCCAGCTGGTTTCGGAGCCGATGACCTTGGCCCACCCATTGCCATTCCTCCTCCGACTGCTTGGCTCCGTCGGAGCAGGTGCTGTTGGAGCCGGTGGAGATCTCAGGGTCGGCTCCGACCCTTACTCCAACCCGGGCCTTCGGGTCCGAGTTTGGTACGCGGACTTCTTCGGCTGGACCCGGGGTGATGTTTGGGACCTATGCTTTCGGTTCCGAGCCTCCCCTCGGTGCTTGACTGCGGGACTTCCGTCGGCTATCACGGCTCGAGTCCGGACACTCCCAGGATTCTGGGGGTCCGGCTTTCAGGGCCATGAGGAGTGCCTTGGCCAAGTCCTCTTCGCCATCTCTCCGGTTTTACCAGCACCTTCCTGGGCGTGGAGACTGGGTCTTTGGCAGTTCCCCTGTCCGTAGCCAGCGGAGCCCCGAGGCCTGAGGTTACCCCAGTGGGGTTCCCCTCCTCCTGAGGGTTCTTCGGAGTTGTCTTCAGAGGAACCCCCAAGGAAGAGATCGTGCAAGAGGAAGCACGTGGACTCCCCGAGTCTATTACATGGGACACTGATATGGATGATGCAGAGGGTCCCAGTCGTCCTCGGATGATGTCTCATTTGCAGACATCTTAGAGATCCTCAAACAACGAGGCGGCTGGATATCCAAACCCCCTCTGCTGACGAGTCAGTGCTCCTCAAGGCCTTTGGGGCTCAGCCCTCCGCCTCCTGGGTGTCTCCGCCCTTGACGAGCTTCTGGATTTAGTTTGTCGAAGGGCGTGGGAACATCCAGATACCGTGGAACCAGTCCCTTCTCGTCCAAATAAATTTTTATCTGCTCCCCGAGAAGGAGTTCCTTACTAAAGGCGTGGCTGTAGATGCCATGGTGGTGGCATCTGCTACACAACAGGACGTGGCAGAGGCTTCAACGTCCATCCATCCTCCTAATAAGGAGTCTAGGAGTATGGATAGGTACGGAAGCGCACCCTGACTTCAGCGGCCTTTACCTTAAGGTCTCTGAATTATTTGGCACATTTTACCAGGCTTCAGAGGGATCTGGTCAAGGAGTTGTCAGATTCCTCTCGGGTAACCTACCTGAGCAGCTAGCCCAGTCGGTTAGCTCTCAGTTGGCTATCCTTACGTCAATTTCTAACTCGTCCATGAGGCTCATTTCCTATGCGGCCGAAGGGGCGGTAGAGCGGCAGGCACAGGCGTGGCTCTACGTAGACAAGCCTGGCTCCGCTTGTGTCAGTTTGCGGAGGCCTTCAAGTCTTCCTTCGCCGACGCTCCCTTTGATGGGTCCTCATTGTTTGGACCCAAGGTGAAAGACACCCTTACCCGCTGTGAGCAAGAGGGAAAACGTTATCTGCCGTAGGTGCCCGTTATTCCACTCCCTTTCGGCCTTACCCCAAGGCTAAAGGAGGGGAAAATGTGGTTCCAAATCTCGCAAGTTTTTCTCCCAACAGCAGGAAGATTCCCGTCCAGAGGCAGAGGGCGGGAAATTTTTCAGGGAGACGCCGTCCCAGAGGCGGCAGAGGGCCCGCAATTCTGGAGACCGCGAGTCCTTTCGTGGCTCTTCAGCCTCCCACACGTCATGAGGGATTGCCCGGCTGTGCTGCTCGAGCCAGTCGGGTGTCGTTTTGCCAAGCACCTAAAAGCCTGGGAGTCAATCACTCAGGACAGATGGGTGCTTCGGATCATTGCCGGAGGTTACACCATCCCATTCAAATACTCACCCCACCGTCCAAGAGAATCCCGGACCCACCACCCAGTCAAAGGGAAATAGCAGCCGCAGAAGCTTTAAAGCTGCTAGAAAAAGGAGTCATCCAACCGGTCCCCACAGACCAGATCGGATCAGGAAATTACTCCAGGTTCTTTTAGTGCCAAAAGACAGGGGACCTGAGACCAATATTGGATCTCAGCAGACTGAACCAATCCGTCACGAAATCCAAATTCGAATGGTCACGTTACAATCCATTCTCCCGTTGTTGGAGAAGGATGTTTGGATGTGCTCCATAGACCTCAAGGACGCCTATTATCACATACCGATACATCAGGCGTCCAGAAGGTATCTGCGCTTCAGCCTGGGAGTCAGTCATTACCAATTTTGTGCTCTGCCCTTTGGTCTCACCACAGCCCCCAGGGTGTTCACCAAGTGTTTGGCAGTAGTGACGGCTCACCTGAGAAGTCTTGGATTCCAAGTGTTTCCCTATCTCGACGACTGGCTCCTGACTGCCACCACCAGGCATCTACTAATGGACAACCTCAAAGCCACCATCTCCCTGGGTGTTTCCTGGGGATTACATTCAATTGGTCAAAGTCTGTCTTGCTGCCCTCTCAACGCATAAAGTTTATAGGAGCAGAGATAGACTCAAGATTGATGCGTCTTTCTTCCTGCCGAAAGGATCCGAACTTTACAGGGCCAAGTTCAAGCTCTGATCTCGAGATCCAAAGCCCCAGCCAGGATGGTCCTACAGGTTTTAGGCTCAATGTCTGCCACGGTTCTTTTAGTTCCTCTAGCAAGATTACACATGAGGATTCTTCAGTGGCTCTTGTCAACTCAATGGTCCTTTCAGGATCTTCCCTCAATCATCACATCATGATTACGGAAATATGCAAAAGGGACCTTCGCTGGTGGCTTCAGACATCCAACTTGGATCAGGGAAAACCCTTTGTTCTCCCTCCAGTGGTTACCCTGACGACAGATGCCTCCCAGATAGGGTGGGGGGGGCATTGTCTGGGCAGGCTAGTTCAGGGCTCCTGGCTTCCGGACGAAGCTCTTCTCCACATCAACGTGTTGGAGATGAGGGCTGTACTTCTATCCCTACAGGCCTTACACAAGTTTCTTCCTCAGGGCATCATCGCCATCCACACAGACAACATGTCGGTGGTTTGGTATCTGAACAAACAAGGAGGGACCAGATCGTATCCCCTTTGCAGAGAGGCCATGAGAGTGTGGGAATGGGCTGTAGCTACCAACCGCTTCTTGGTAGCGACCCACATCCTGGGAAAGTCAAATGTATTGGCGGACAAATTAAGCAGGACAATTCTCTCTCCTCACGAATGGTCTCTAAACCGCACAGTAGCAGCCCAGGTTTTCAAGAGATGGGGAACGCCGTGCTGCGACCTATTTGCAACTCCACAAAACACCAAGTGCCAAAGGTTCTTCTCCTTGATTCCACATCAGGAAGTACCAGCCATGGATGCTCTAGCACAACCTTGGCCAACAGGGCTACTTTATGCCTTTCCTCCAATTCCACTCCTTCCCAAAGTTATTCAAAAGCTTCTCAACTGGGGTCTTCAATGATTCTGATTGCCCCATACTGGCCTCGTCAGATATGGTTTCCTTACCTGAAAAAGCATGCAATGGACGATCCGTGGACCTTAGACCTGATCCCGGATTTGCTAATCCATCAGTCGGGACATTGGCATCAGTCCCTTCAATCTTTGAAATTGACAGCTTGGCTCCTCCACTTCCAACCTTAGTTAGAAGGCACACACTAGACCCGAAGTTGTTCACATTTTATCTTCGACCCACAAACCCACCACTAACAAATTGTACCTCAGTAAGTGGAAGAGGTTTGCTATCTGGGCTCAACTCAAGGGCTTAGACCCTATCACTGCTCCTGTCCCAGAGGTTTTGAAATTCTTAACATCCCTGTTTAATCAGGGATCTTCTGTCTCAACTATTAAAGTCCAACTAGCGGCTATCTCTAAATTCCATGAATCCACGGATCCTCCTTTGATGAGCAGCAGACTATGCAAAACGTTCATTAAAGGTGCGAGTCTGTTAAGACCACCAGTTTTTCATCCTGCACCTCCGTGGGATCTTGATTTGGTGCTTGGCATTAACATCTCCCCTTTGAACCGGCTGCTACATGCCAATTAAAATATCTGTCTTGGAAAACGGCATTCTTAGTGGCTATTACTTCTGCAAGAAGAGTCTCAGAGCTTCAAGCCCTGTCTATTAAACCACCGTACTTGATTTTCCACAAGGATAGAGTATCACTTAGGCCTAATCCATCCTTTGTCCCAAAGGTCTGTTCTAGTTTCTGTCTTCAACAATCTCTAGAGCTACCAGTTTTCTTTCCAACATTCTCTAATGAAGCAGAATACACTCTCCATAAATTGGATGTTCACAGGCAATTACGCTTCTATTTAGACAGGACTCAGCAACTTCGTAAGTCAGACCAGTTGTTTGTGTCCTTCTCAGATAATAAATTGGGCCAAACCATCACAAAAGCTACAATCTCAAAATGGATCAGAGATTGCATAACTCAGGCCTATTCTTCTTGAATAAACAACTTACATCATCTATCAAAGCTCATTCTACCAGAGCTATGGCTACTTCTATAGCCTTTCATTCCAAGCTCGCTATATCGGAAATTTGTGCTGCGGCTACTTGGTCCAACCCGCACACTTTCATTTCCCACTACAAATTGGATGTGGCATCTAAAGGACGAGCATCATTTGGTTCCACGGTACTCAGGAGTGTTTTCCAGTGAGCCACCCAGGATTCAGGTGCTAGGACGCTGTCCCATCATTCAGAATGTAGGCGAGATAGGATCACATAACATCTTTTAGTTATGTACTCACCATAACTTCAGATGTTTGGGATCCATCTCTACATTCCTGATACCCACCCTCCTTCCCCTGCCTTGCAGATCAGAAGAGATTGAGCGGTTTTGAGTTCAACTGTTTTTATCTTGTTTCATCTGACGATGTTATATAAGCAGGGTATGCGTGTGTGCATGTATGCGGACAAACTAGATCTGGGGGACTGGTAGTGGTGCATCCTGGGATATAGTAAGCTCAGCCAATAAGAGACTTCGCTCTTTGGCATAAGCGTGCCGAGTCGGAGCCGAGGGATCGGCTCCGAACCCATCATTCAGAATGTAGGCGAGATGGATCCCAAACATCTGAAGTTATGGTGAGTACATAACTAAAAGTTTTTTTTTACAATGGTTGGATCTTTTCTGTTTGGCCCAAAAGTGGAAAAAAAAGCTCTCCAGAAATGAGCAGTAAGGAAAGACCCTGTCTGCTATTGGGATCCATTTCTGTAACCCTCAGCACAGAGAATCTTCACAAAATCCATGAGGAGGTAGAAAAATGTGCTTTCATAAATCCCACAGTCCTTTCCAAGACTCAAGAGGAGATGATTCTTCCAGAGGCAGAGGGGGAAACTCTAATGGAAGATGCTGTCTTTGTGTCAGAGGTGGCCTGCTAAACCAGGGTTTCAGGGATTCCTTCTTGGATAAACCCAGTCTGCTCTCCTGAAAGATTGCCCGACTGCTTTTCTCTGGAGGCAGGCAGTCTGTGCACCTAGAAGCCTGGGCGTCCATCACTACAGGATTCCTAGGTGCAGAGGATCATATACAGAGGCTATTTCATGCCATTTTCTCAAACTCCTCCTTGTAAAAATGAGGAAGATCCCTGATGTTCCACCCAATCGGAGGAATGCAGTAGTTGTGGAAGTAAGAAAGCTGCTAGAAAGAGTCGTCCAAAAAGTCCCCCCTGCCAGATAGGATCCAGAATTTACTCAAGACTCTTTTTAATGTCAAAGAAGACCGGGGACTTGAGACCTATTCTGAACCTGAGCAAACTAAATCAGTATGTAAGATACTCAAAATTTCAGATGGTCATGGTTCAGTCCATTCTACCACTGTTGCAAAAGGCTGACTGGATGTGTTTGTACACATTCTAAAGATCTGTCAGTCACATCAAAATGAACAGGCGCTGCAGAAGTTAATCTGTGTGTCCGCCTGGGAGACTGTCATTACTAAATCAGAGCACTGCCCTCTAGTCTCATCAGACCTCCCAGGATGCATGACAGTGGTAGCAGCTCACCCAGTACTTCTAGGATTGTGGGTATTTCCTTATCTAGATGACTGTCTTCTGACTGCTGCAACCAGGCATCTGCTTTTCCAAGCAAGGGACTGCTCACTCCAGTTGTGCTACCATCTGGGCATTACAGTCAACTACAATAAATCGCATCTCATTCCTACACAGAACCTGGAGTTCATAGGTGCTTGTCTAGACATAGTCAGTTAGATAGCATCTCTACCTCCAACAAGAGTGCAAACTCTCAGATCCCAGGTAAAGGAAGTGATCTTGCATTGTTCTCCTCCACCATGACTAGTTTTGCAGGCCTTAAGGTTGATGGCAGCAGTGATAAATGTGTAGTCCCATTGGTCAGATATCATATGTGGATTCTTCAGTGGACACCATCAGTTCAGTGGTCTGTTCTTCAACAGCCCTTATGCACTCTGGTCAGGATTACATAAATTTGCAAGGAACATCTCCTGTGGTGTATCTTTTGGAATTAAATTTCTCAGATGCCCTTTTGTTTTACCTCCCCTAGTGATCACAGTGACCATGGATACCTCCCATCTGGGGTGGGAGGTCCTTTCTTGGGAAGGACAGTCCAAACCATGTGTTCCTCTAAAGAGGCCAGTTTGCATATCGGTGCCCTGTAGATGAGAGCTGTCCTAGCATTGCAAGCCTTCCAAGATCCTCTCCCCTCCAGGACAATTGCAGTCCAGTCAGGCAATATTTCTGTGGTCTGGTACATCAACAAATGAAGGAACCAGGTCCTGCCCTCTTTGTTGCAAGGCACTGAGAGAGCGGTGGTAGATGATTTCTTAGTTGCCTTCTCATTGCAAGGCATGTACCAGGGAAATCCAATCTGCTTGCAAACAAATTAAGCAGGCCCATTCTGATGCCTCATGAGTGGTTTCTCAATGTCAGAGTGACGGAAAGAATTTTCCATCGATGAGGCCAGCCATATTGCAATCTTTTTGTCCCCCCAGCAAGTGCAGCAAGCCCTTTGCCATGATCTTCCTCTGGGGGAGTCACTGAGAATTACTCTACATTTGCGCCATTTCATATGCTTATCTTCCATTATGTCTACTCTCCAAGTTTCTGCAGAAAACCTGTCAGTTAAAGATCTCAGTAATCTTCATTGCACCTTTTTGGCATCATCAAATCTGGTTTCCTGTTCTGTGGCCTCATCTTCTGTATCTCCCCTCTATACTGGAACCCACTGCAGACCTCTTGTCTCATTCTAGGTGGACAGTTCATCCAGACATCAGGCTTTAAGCTGACGCATGGTTTCTCCAGTTCCAATGATGGCTAGAGGGCTAGACAGCCCAAGGCTTTCTTCCCTGGTCCAGAATATCCTTTTGTCCTCTCAAAAGGCTTCCACTAGGAAGGTTTACAGAAATAAATGGAAAAGATTGTCTATTTGGGCCCTCCAAAAAGATTTGGATTCCTTTTTTGCCCAAACTTCCACAGTCCTAGATTTTTTTTAGCATCCCTCTTCCAAGAGAGAGCTATTTTTTTCCATCAATTTCTGGATGGCCTCTAGATCTAATTTTCATTCTGATGAAAACCACACTTCTTTGGCTTTCTCTAAGTTGTACAAAACCTTTTTGAAAGGTGCCTTTTTATTTAGGCCTCCAGTCAAGGACCCTACTCCTTGGAATTTGCCTGTTTTACTTCAAAGTTTGACTCAGTCAATTTGATCATTTTGCCAAATCTGACCTAAAATTTTTGACCTGGTAGACCTTTTTCTAAGTTGGCATTATATCAGCTTGACAAGTATCTGAACTCCAGGGCCTTTCTTCAAACTGTGCATACCTGGTCTTTAAGAAAGACGGGGTGTCTTTATGAACTATTCCATCTTTTTTACCTAAGGTGGTTTCTGAGTCTAACATTAATCAAGTCATCACTTTCACATTTTTTTTCCCCAAAATATTTCAATAAAGGTGATTATATGCTGTATATTCTGGATGTACACAGAGGCAGCCTTGTTTTTATCTTTGTAGAACCAAATATTTCAGAAAATCTGACAAATTATTTGTCCTTTTCTCATAACGATTGGGTTTGGTGGTTTCCTAAGTGACTTTAGCCAAATGTTTGATTGCATATCCTTTGTCCCTAAACAGAGGTATGTCTTTGTCTAAACCACTGAGAGCGCATTCAACAAGGTCTATGGTGACATCTTCAGCCTTTTGGTCAAGAATTTCAATAGATTACATAGCTGCTACTTGGTCCAGTGCTCCTACCTTTATTGCCCATTACAAATTAAATTTGATTTCTAGGAACAGAGCTGCATTTGGCTCTGCAGTACTCCAAAATATCCTTCCAGGAGGACCACCCAAGTTCATCTAGTTGGGAACTCTGTTCCGTCAGTTGAGAAATTAATGAAAATCACATCATGGGATACAAAGGTTATGTACTCACCATAACAATGGAGCTGTGTTGTCTATTTTAATTCTTACTCAACTTCCCACTCTCCTAACACCCTTCCCTTTCTTCCTGGAAGACACCCAAGACTTTTTTTCTTGGGAACCCATTGTTCTTTGTTTGAGCTCCAGTTTTATCTCTGACATTTCCTGATTTATTCTGTGTAGAATAAACTATTGTTTCTGGGGTCCGCAAACTTGATCGGAGGTATGTTGGGTTGGTGTGGCATGATGAGTAAGGCTGGAGTTTGAGATTTGAATCTATGAATCTAATGAAAGAGGCTGAGCCAGATCAGAGGTTGAATCTGAGACCCATCAGTTGAGGAAGAATGGAAATGGACAACACAAATCCATTGTTATGGTGAGTACTTTATTTTATTTATTTATTTATTTATTTTACATTTGTTAACCGGGCTAGTCTGGCTGGATACATGTCCATTTTCAGCAGAGGCCCGAGGAGAAAAGCTCCGCTATAATACTAATTATACAGTTTAAAGAAACTAAAACACTAAATCAAGTAAACACTCAAACAATAAAACAATGAAAACATTGAAAACATTGACTGCAAAAAAAAAAAAAAAAGCGAAGTACAAATGAATATATAGTATTGCTGATATAGTCAGGCCAGATAAGTGTCTATTTTCTGCAAAGGGTTAAGGAGGAAAGCTCCACTGTCATACTAAAAAAGAAAGAAACAAACATTGTCAAAGAGAGAGATACTATATAACATATAATATACAGTGTTAGCTATGAAAGCAGGTAGTATAGCAGTTATCAGTCAGGATTGGAGCATGGGCATAGCCAGTGATTTTGTAAATGATTTCTAATCTGCTTTTTGAAGAGGTAACATGAGCTTAGGGAGGTCAGTTCAGTGGGAAGTTTGTTCCAACATGATCCGACAGTATTTGCAAATAAGGAGTCACCTGCTTTATTATGAGATTTGAGAGTAGTTACTAGGAGCTTGTTGGCTGAGCGAAGTGTACTAAGATTTTTATAAGGTGTGATTAGGTTGTTCAGTATGGTATGTACAGTACTTAACTTTTGTGTAACATTACCATAAAAGTAAAATCCAATACAAATGAGCAATCAGAGAAGAGCTGCAGATGCCATCCTCAGTTGTAGGTGTACAGATCTTGAAGTCATCCGATGGTCAGGAGTTTAGATGAAACAGCAAATAAAAAGTACCATGTGAAAGTAGTAACAGGAATAAAAACCTGTGTCGTTGTCAAAATGAAATTAAAATACACCAGCTTAGAAGTAATAGAATGCGTTTCCTTTGTTTTAATTAACTATTGCAAAATAATTTATTCCTGGGGATAAGGCATTTAGTTGCAGACTAGGTGTTAGCTGACTACACAGAAGTCAACACTTGGTGTGCATTCTTAAGAATTATACTTTTCATATTTGTGAAAGCAAAATTTTCCACTTATTTATGGACTTCACGTTACCTGCAGAATGTTTTCCCTTTCTGGCAAGTGATTCCACGATGGGTAAGGCAGATGTTGGGGACATTAGCTGTCATCCTTTAGTAAGATAGGAGATAGTTTTGATGCATCTGTAACACTCCCTTGTTGGCACACAAGCTGAATATAATGCCCAGTATGTCAGACCCCCTCAAGTGCATGGTTTTACACATCTGCAGTGCTGCACTACAGTGAGTGCTTTGTTTGGCCTAGGTCATATTCCTGAGTCCATCTGCATACAGAAAACATTCATGGGGCAGTCCTATAGCAAGAAAAATAATCCCTCCCCCAAGATGAACAAGATGATATATACATACTTCCAAGCCTTCCCAGCACCTGATCCTATAAACTTACCTGAATTTTGTGAATCATACTCTGGACTTCATTGCTCTTGCACTGCAGAGCTGCATACATTTCTGTACTTTTACAGTGTCTGTCTACAGTTCTGCTGTTAAGGTTGCTTGCTTACTTAAGGGTCAGAGAGAGAAATTTTGTAAGTAGATATCTCAAAAGAATAGAAGCAGTGATTAGCCTTTCAGAGTGTCTTGCCCTTCAGCTGGCTTGTATTTTGAGGCCAGAGTTACAGAAAGTGGAAATGGGTTATAGAAATTGATTCTCGCATATCACTTCTTTTCCCTTTGTTGTATGTGGTAATTGATTAGTATTCACTGGACAAAAATAACTAGTTCGTAGCACATGATTACTGTTTCAGGATGACTGTTTTGCTTTCTCAGCCATTTACCTACTTGGGGGTGGGTACTGAGTCATCCTCTACCAAATATATTTGGTGTCATTCTTATGTAATTTGTATGCTAAACTTAACTTGAGTGGTGCCCTGTTTCTTCCCAACTCTCTTAACTTGTCTATAACGGCTGACATGCTGGTATACCCTCCCTGCAGTATCCTTTTTATTAAATTAATTGCATCTTTCAACACATTTTCCATTGCCAGCTGAGCTATCGAACAAGGGTTCATTTCTTCATAGAAGCTGACCTGTGGAATGCTATCATTAACTCTGTCCTTTAGTCCAGTAATAATACAGATCCTTCGGAAAATAAGTTGAAGTGCACAATTTGCTTAAATTTCTGTCTTTCCTGTTTTTGGGGTGCATACTTCCTCTTTCCCAGATCTACTGGTGTGTTTTAGGCAGGCTTCATTTGTTGTAGTTTTCAGTGTTGCTGTTGATATTGGAATCCTTTATATGTATTTCACATATGTTTCTATGCCTTGTTACTGTAAGCCTTTTGCTTTGCTTGGCAAGATATTTATTTTTTGAGGGACAGGTATGTAATGTGTCTGATTTTTAAAAATCTATGTTTTGGGCTTCCTAGGGAAGTAAGTGACGAGTGTGGGCCATTCCTTGCTATGAAAATCTGCCACAATTTCTACGTGTACTTTGAATGTTATACATGCTAGGGAATCTTATAGTTTGTGAACCTCAGTGAGCATTTTATTTGTGCAGGTATTTCATTATTGTAAGCTGTGCCGTTTAGTTAAAATTGTACACAGCTCTTCTAAACAGTCTGCATTTTACAAATCAGATGTTGTTGAAAGATCCAACTGACCATTTTGCCCAGATTGTAAGGATTATTGATATTGTAAGTTATTGTGACCATAAAGAAATTCAGCATATGTAGGCAATGCTGCCAGTACTGTTTAATTCATTGTTTTAAAAGATCTGTCTTTGCTTTATTTTTTATTGTTTTAATTGCTTTTCATGTATTTTTCTCAGACGCTGTAGTATTTTCTTACACATTTTTTTATATTTGAAAATCTGTGTTTGGGAACATCTAAAGACTGCCGTTTTCCCTCCAGAATTCATTGAGAGACAAAAACTTTTATCAGGCAAAATTATGATTTTTTTGTTAATTCTTTTAGTCCTGTGTAATGCTTGCCAGAAGTTTTCTTAAATAATGCACATGGACAGTTTTATTGTATCCATGTTATCCTGCGATGAAAAATGAGTGACATTCTCAAGTAAAAATCTCTTGGAAATACTTTATGTGGTAATGGTACTTTTAAAAACTCTAAAATGTTTTAAGCAATATATGGCACTTCACTGATTTCCTGATTTCATCAACAAACTAAACTGAAGAGAAGCTCTATGGCTGCTACATTTTTTGCCTTTATGCTAGGATTAATGAATTGAGAGTGTCATAAGGGAGAAACTTTCTTGCACAGTGATGTATTTGCACTGTTTGTAAATTGTAAAATGTATGATTTTCCAAAGGTATGCAACAGTCACTACTAACTTGATGAATAAAGCAATTCAAGAAAAGAGTGGTATGATTTAACATGTCATTCTTTTTTCAGCTGCTGTTGGTGTTTGCTAGGGGGGCAGACTGTATAATGTGATGCAACATAACATGCCAAAGTGAGACATTGTCTCTGTCCGAGTTAAGAGGAATGGTTTTATAAACCAGTGATTTGGAGAAGTGACGGTCTTGGTTGTGTTAGATAAATCCTAGACACTCAACACTGGACACTTGAATTGTCATCAAAAGTAATTTTCAGAAAGTGTACTGTAAGAAAAACAAAGACTAAACTTTAAACTTAAGAATAAAATGTGGAAATTATAACAGTGTTTTAGTTGTTTTATGTTCAAGTTCAGTAAGCTTTTTCAAACTACATAGCTCAGTGATTTTTCAGAATTTTTGTTGTGAGGTAACCCTATAGAAGGCATCATACTTGTCAAAGAATGCTGTGCAATCCACCCGTTGTGACCCTCATTTTATAATGCCTACATAGTTATAACTACAGGTAAACCAGAGAGATGTAATTACTTTTGAAAATAGCACTTTATTTTGCTGTTTGTTTACATGATGTTCTAAACTAGCAACAGATACTTGGAACGGAGACACAAGGTAACATCTGCAAAACACACAACAAAGTTGGAACACAGGCTCTGCATTCCCATCAGTAACTGTCAAAAAAGTTAATGAAGTGTTTTATGAATAACAGGACTGTACACTACTAGTTTAGAGCCAGATCGCCAGAAACTAGGAATTGTTTTTTTAATGAGGTGACATTCATCTCTGAAATTTCTGAATGAGTACAAAAATAAATGCAGAAGCTGTGATAGGTAACTGAATGAAAAATTTAATGGAGCTCATAGAGTGAATGCTTCAATCATTTATTTGTATTTAATATTCTTGCAGTACTGGTGTGAAACCATTCAGAATCTATGTTAAAATGCTCTGTTGTATTAAAAAATTTTAAGCATTCCCTCGACTTATATGATGTGCATTTTTACGCACTCCTAGGATTTACATATTAAAACATCTGCTTACTATATCTTGTCTTTTTTTCTTCTTTAAAAACAATGGCTAAACAATGGCTCATCTTTTAGTATAACAAAGAACAACAAAATTACACTTTTTCTGGTTGAATAAAGCCACACAGCTGTAATATAGTAAGCTGAGAAAGGGTGAGGATGGGGTAGGGTTGCTGCAATAAATATTTTCTCAGAAAAGAAATTGAAGCAGAGGACTTGTGGACTGTTTCAGACTGTACAGTCTTGTGTATCACTGCCTGATCATGTCAAGGAGATTACAGCCTGATTTTAAATCACTCTGTCAATTAAAATATGAAGTTAATGGATTTCTGAATTAATGTTTGACATCCAGATATCCATTTTAAAATAAATGATTTTAGATGACATCGACTTATGTTTTCTGTTTGTAAATGGAACAATCAAAATGATTTGACAGGGCATATCAGCCAGGTTTGATTCATGACAAAAAGTTAAGTAGGCAAATGTCCTTCAAGGATGCATCTGCAGTCATCACATATGGGTTGTCCTGCCTCAGGCAGCCCTTCGGTCGGCCGGATTCCAAAGTCTGGGTCCGGCGTCGGCTGAAGTCGCCCCTTCCCCGACGTCAGAGCGCCTCGGGTATAAAAGCGTCAGCCGACGCCATCCTCCCCAGTCTTTCATGCCGCGTGGTGCCCGAAGCAGAAGCAGTTCGCAAGTGCCGGTCGGCCAGCTCCTGTAATTCAGCTAAACCGAAGACTTCAAAAGCTAAGTACCCCGTTGGGGACTCTTTCTTGCCTCAGCCGATGTCAGATAAAATTAATATTTGCTTAACTTGTGGGAAACAAATACCTCATAAGGATTTCCACTCTTACTGACTACCTTGCCTAGGCCCAGACCACGACGTCTTGGCCTGTTCCGCCTGTGCTTCCTTCAACCGACGCACTCTAAGACGTCGGTCGGAGTTTGCAGAGGAATTTTTTGAGGCTAGTTTTGCTTACAAAATGCCATCGGAGACTCCGACTTCACATTTAATAAAGAAACGGAAGGACAAGGACCGACACCCGCAGTCTGCGGTTTCGGCTGAAACCACGGCCAGGCCTACCGCGAGTGTCTCGGTTTCGGCTGAAACAGAGTCCTTGCTACTACCGTCCACTGAAACCGTACAACCGACAACCTAGGCCCCGGAGGACACTACTGCCTCGGTTGTTGAATCTCCTTTGGAATCTGGTGTCCAGGAACCTTCCGACACCATTCCCTTAGACAAAACTACACCAGCACGTGGTGCAGCCAGGCCTTCCTGCATCCATGTCTATTAAGGCATTCTCTAGGGCTAAAGCTGCTAAACACTCAAAATCTATGCCTCCCAGGGTTATCCCTCAGGGACCCACTACAGGTTCTCAGATCCTTAGTCTAGCAGAGGACCTTATTTCATTAATTAGGGGCTCTCAGCCTCATCCGGACAAGGGCTTTCAGCCTCCTACAGAAAAAAGGCCCAGGGTTGTGCCCTCTGATCCCCTCTCTTCAGATGAGGCCTCTGATGGCTCTGCCCTCTCGGACTACCAGGAGGAGGCTTTTTCGGCCTACGAGGATTCAGATGCAGAGGAATCTATCCCTTCGGCCTCCCCTCCTGAAGAACTGTCTTTTGGGGAAACTCTGCACACTATGAGGGAGCATTTCCAATGGCAGGGCCAGGAATTCTCTGATTCCAGGAAGAGATTAAGGACCTTTTTGCATTTGCCTCTCGGACTACCAGGAGGAGGCTTTTTCGGCCTACGAGGATTCAGATGCAGAGGAATCTATCCCTTCGGCCTCCCCTCCTGAAGAACTGTCTTTTGGGGAAACTCTGCACACTATGAGGGAGCATTTCCAATGGCAGGGCCAGGAATTCTCTGATTCCAGGAAGAGATTAAGGACCTTTTTGCATTTGCCTCGGCATAGACCTTTGGCTATTCCCCCTGTTTTGAATGTCATTGATGATGTGTACTCTGAATCTAGCACAACCCCTGACACTGTCCCTCCGGCTCCTGCCAAACCCGATAGGTACTACAGGGTCGCGGAATCACATCTTTTCCTTTACAAGGCCCACTCTGCAGATCCAGAAACTATTTCCCAGGGCCCTAAAGGGGTTGCAGCTGTCACTACTAAAAATCCACTCCCCTCTGAAAGGGAGTCCAGGGCTTTAGAGCGTTGGGGTAAAAAGGTGTATACTTCTGCTACCCTTTCTATGAGGGCTTTAAACTGTCAATTTCATATGATATAGTACCAAGAATATTTGTTAGATGAATTGCATAAAAAGCTGTCTTCACCTGAACCCCTAGATCGCAAATCACTTCAGGATCTGGTACATAACTCTCAACAGGTTAGCAACCATTTCTTGCAGTGTGGTTATGATGCATTGGAAACTTCATGTAGGTCAGCTATGACAGGTGCAGTCATACGTAGGCATGCTTGGCTGAAGGAACAATCTCTGCCAGACCATGTTAAAGCAAAGCTTCTGGATGCTCCACTGGAAAAGCAAAAGTTATTTGGCTCCACTGCTCAGGAGGTCTTAAAGAAATTTGAAGAAAAGGCAAAATCTGTACAAACAGTCAAAGATTTTATGCAAGTCCAACCACCAAGATTCAGCAGAAATTGGCCTTCCAAGAACTGGTCCTTTCCAGACACAGATTTCAGAGAGGCAAGAACAGGCGTGCCAGAGGTAGAGGGCAAGCTGGAGGCTCCTACAGAGGGCGTCAATGGCAGCCTCCCAACCAGAGGGGTAGTGCAGGGCCTACAACTGCTGCACAAGGACAGACTCAATGACTTTACTTTGACACCGCCAACCAGGGCTCAATTGGAAGCACCTTTGGGCGGAAAGCTTTCCTTATTTTCAGAAAATTGGCACATTATTACAAGGGACAAATGGACACTACAAATAATAGACAAAAAGTATACAGGTTCCATTTCCACACATTACCAAAAAGAAAAGGCATGCCAGACCTGCCACCAAATCAAAGGGCAGAGGCTTTGAAACAAATCTCCAACTTAATGAAAATGAAAGCAATAGAAAAGGTTCCTCTTGCAGAACAAGGCCAAGGATTTTATTCCAGACTCTTCCTTGTTCCAAGAAAAGAAAAGCAATGGAGGCCTATTCTCGACTTGTCCTCACTAAATACTTATCTCATTGTGCCAAAATTCAAAATGCTGACTCTACAGCAACTCCTTCCCATGCTGGGCAAGGGGTCTTGGCTGGTAACTCTGGACCTCAAGGAGGCATACCTGTATGTCCCTATCAGACAAAGCTGCAGAAGACACCTCAGATTTCTTGCAGGTTCAGAGCATTATCACTTCTCAGCATTGCCCTTTGGCTTCTCTTCTGCGCCCAGAGTATTCACGAAATGCCTGGCATCAGTAATTGCACACTGCAGACTTCAGGGGATGCAAATATACCCGTACCTGGACGACTGCCTTATACAAGCGGACAGCAAACAAATTTTGGTAAAACACTTGGATTATGCCATCTATCTTCTTCAGGCCTTGGGATATACAGTCAACATTCACAAGTCAAGACTGGTACCATCCCAAAGAATAACTTTTCTGGGTGCGGTCTAGACACAACCACCCAAATGACTTTCCTCACAGAAGAAAAACAAAACCAACTACCAGATTACTTCAAAAACCTGTCAAGACAAACTCAGCTGACTGCAAGGAAAATCCTGCAGGCCCTGGGTTACATGGCTTCTTGCATTCTTCTGATTCCTCAAGTAAGGCTACATATGAGGAAACTCCAATGGTACCTAAGGAGTTTATGGACTCAGCACAGTCACAGCTTGGAAACCTTGATACCACTCATCCCATGCCTTCAAAGGGAATTTCTGTGGTGGGCTCAAGCAAGCCAGTCAAACAGGGGTTTGCCCTTCAGCAAACCAATAGCCAGCCAAACCATTACAACGGACGCTTCAGACCACGGATGGGGAGCGCACATGGAGGGAAGATGCATTCAAGGGCTATGGTCACAAAAAGAGCTATGCATGCACATAAACCAAAAGGAAATGCTGGCAGTGATGCATGTAATCGAGGCCTTCAAGTTATTTCTACATCAAGGCCACCTGCTAATAAGGACAGACAACACTACAGTTATGTGGTACATAAACAAGCAGGGAGGCACCCATTCCTACCCTCTTTGCAGACTGTCAATGAATCTATGGGAACTTTCCTTGACTCTCAATATACAACTGCAATCCCAGTTTGTACCAGGAAAGGACAATATACTGGCGGACAGCTTAAGCAGGAACATCATGGGTGCACACGAATGGATGCTGCACCCAGACATCTTCCATCAGATAACACAATCATGGGGGAGACCGGACATAGACCTCTTTGCCTCCCCACACAATCATCAGCTGGAGAATTTCTGCTCAAGGACATACCACCCACAAGCATGGAAAGTGGACACTCTCTCCTTCAGCTGGAGAACTCTAACAGTGTATGCATTCCCACCTCTTCCATTAATGACCAAGGTCTTACTGAAGATCAGGGCAGAGCAGCCAAGAGTGATTCTGATAGCTCCAGACTGACCAAGACAGCACTGGTACCCATTGCTAAAGAGCATGTCACGGACAAAACCATGGCTTCTGCCACAATGGCCTCTTCTCCTAATTACAAAACTCTGCATTCCAACCTGAAAACATTACAACTAGCTGCCTGGAAAATACCTTGACTCATCACCAGGATAAGCTATCCAAGAGAGTGAAGGATATCATCATGGAAGCTCGCAGGCCTTCCACAAGAAAGGCATACTCAGCAAAATGGAAAAGATTTCACACCTGGAGCACCTCAAAGGGCCTAGATGCAACAGTTATGAACATGGCACATATCCTGGAATATTTGGCAGAAATGCTCCACAATGGCCTGTCTTACTCTTCCATTAAAATTCATGCTTCAGTAATTTCAGCAGAGTACAATACTGATCCACCTGTCTTCTCTCATCCTCTGCTAAGACAGTTTCTAAGAGGAATTAAAAACATCAATCCTCCAAGGAAACCACCACTGCCTACTTGGGACCTTAACTTCATGTTGGAAAAACTAACACTGCCTCCCTTTGAACCAGCAGCATCTGCAGAACTACAGTTCCTCTCTTGGAAGACTGCCTTCCTTCTGGCCATAACCTCAGCAAGAAGAGTATCTGAGTTACAGGCCCTCATGGCAGTACAGCCATTTCATCAAGACAGAGTTTCTTTGAGAACCAATCCTTCATTTATGCCAAAGGTGGTATCTAGAGTCTCATTAAACCAAGCTATTCACCTGCCTACCTTCTTTCCAAATCCACAAAACAAAGGGGAAAAGCTTCTGCACACCCTGGACATACACAGACAGTTGCGCTACTACTTGGACAGAACTAAAAATTGCAGAAAAACTGACCAGTTGTTTGTAGCATATGCTGCTGGTGCACAAGGAAAAGCAATTTCAAAACAGACAATTTCAAAATGGATAGGGAATTGCATTCGTTTCTGTTACTCCTTTCATGGAAAAACTGTGCCAGTTAACATTAGACCTCATTCGACCAGAGCCACAGCCACCTCCACAGCCTTCTTAAGAGGAGTGGCTACCAAGGACATTTTAGAAGCTGCTACGTGGAGCTCCGTGCATACATTTTCCAAGCATTACAACTTACCTCTATATTCCAGATCCAGAGCAGGCTTTGCTACGGCAGTCCTGCAGGGCATTTTAGCTACACCATCCTTTACATAGATCCTCCACCCCCAGATTGGCTATGGTATTCTACCCATATGTGATGACTGCAGATGCATCCTTGAAGGACATAGTACAGTTTTGTACCTACCATAAATGTAGATGTCCAATAGGTATGCATCTGCAGTCAGGTTTACCCTCCCTCCTTCCCCTCTGTGGTATTTCTTTGGTACATTCCCCTTTCATAGCTAGCTGGGGTTATCTATTATGGTGTATTTGTTTTTATATTTGTATATATATTTTAGTGCATGTTTGGAATTTATTGCATTTCTCCAAATTTAGCCTTCCTTAGAGGGCACCTGGCATCTGGGGCAAGAAAAACTGAGGAAGATGGCGTTGGCTGACGCTTTTATACCCCAGGCGCTCTGACGTTGGGGAAGGGGCGACTTCAGCCGACGCCGGACCCAGACTTTGGAATCCGGCCGACCGAAGGGCTGCCTGAGGCAGGACAACCCATATGTGATGACTGCAGATGCATACCTATCGGACATCTACATTTATGGTAGGTACAAAACTGTATTTTTGTCCTTTTAGTACAGATAACTTTGTATTTTCCACCCATAGCAAGTAAGGTTTTGTTAAATGTAATTCCCCTTATTACTGTGGTTGTTACTAATTCTCTTATTTAATTAATTATTTATGTATTTATTTGCATTTGTTTACCGGGATGGTCCACTGGACGTTAGTGAGCCCATTTTCAGTAGAGGCCTGGGGAGAAAAGCTCCACAATCAACTATACAGTATAAAATGTGCAATACAATGCATGCAATACACAACACACACAATGCCATGGATTATCGTAAGTTACATAGAAATGCCCGAGTTGCAGTATGGAATTGAGTGAGTAGATGAAAATTGTTGCACATTTAGATTGCAACATAAAGTATAAAGTGATTGTACATTTATAATATAACAAGATTGGATAGTAAGTTGGATAATTAGGTTAATTCTAAAACAGCTTAGTGTGAATAATTGATCCTTGTAAAGTTATCAATTTGAAGTAATGATACAACAGATTGTAGTAGGTAGCATTAAAATTTCAGTTGCCTAAGTAGAAGGAGGAAGAGTTATAACAGTAGTAGGAGGTATTAGGTTTTGGGAAGTGCAGTCAGTCACATCTGATACTGACCTCAATGCAGAAGGGTCACCTCCTGAAGATGTCTCCTTTGGAGACATCCTGGAAATGTTAAAACAGAACTGACTGGCAGTCCACAACCCTTTCATGTGAGGAGTCTGTATACCTGAAGGCTTTCAGGTCTTGCCTTTTCACCTCTTGGGTGACCCCTCCTTCTGATGATTGATTTAATCTCTCAGAAGGCTTGGGGAGACCCCAGACTCCATAGAACATACCTAGGAGGCTAAATAAATACATTACTGCCCCTTCAGACAATCCTTTCCTTACTAAAGTTGTATCAGTTGATGCCATGGTCAATGCGCTGGCCACTAAAAAGGAACTCTGAGACCAGTTCCACTATCCATCCTCCGAATAAGGATTCTCAGAAAATGGATAGATACAGGAAGCTCGTCTTTTGTCAGTGTCCTTCGCCTTATGGTCGCTGAATTACTCAACTCATTTTACTAGACTACAGAGGGATCCAATAAAGTTGTCAGACTTCCTCCAAGGAGCTGTAGCTGATGCATTGCAGACAAGATAACCTCTCAGCCTTGGCACCCTAAATTCCATTGTAAACTCTTCCATGAGACTCGTCTCATATGTAGCAGATGGAATGAGTGGGGTAGCAGGTTCAGGCATCTCATGTATATTGCAGGCCTGAATGCACCCTTGCGATTTCATGGAACCCTTCAAGTCTTCCTTTATTAACACCCATTTTGATAGCTCCTCTCTCTTTGGGTCCAAAGTTAAAAAGACGCTCACCAGGTGTGAGTAGGAAGGCAAGACCTTATCTGCCATTGGAGTACATTTTTCCACCCCCACCAAACCCTTTCCCAAAGGTCAAAGGGATAGTGGAAAGATGTGGTTCAGAAAATGACAAAGGTCTTTCCAAGATGCACAGGGTGAAAGTTCCCCTAGAGGCAGACCGGGGAATGTTAATGGAAGATACTGCCCTTGTGGCAGGGAAGGGCCACAGAATCAGGGCTGTAGAGAATCTTTCTTTGGTAGGCTCTTTCAGCACTCCTAAGGTGCCCAATTGTCAACCTCTGGAAGCATTTGGGGGACGATTGTCTCCACCTTCATACCTGGCTAAAAATAAGAAATGACAGATGGGTGCAGAACATAATATCGAGGGGTTATGTCATTCCCTTTTCCTTCCTTATTCCCAAAAACAAAACAGTTCCAGACATTCTAACCAGTCAGAAGGAACAAGCAACCGTAGAAATTCAAAAGTTGCTAGAAAGAGTCATCCAAGAAGTCCTCGCAGACCAGAGAGGATTTTGGAACTTACGCAAGATTCTTTTTAGTTCCAAACAAACAGGAGACTGGAGACCCATTCTGGATCTCTGCAGTCTAAACAAATTGGTAAAAAAGATCACGTTCTGGATGGTGACACAGATGTTAATACTTCCTTTTTTGGAAGAAGACAATTGGATGTGCTGTATAGACCTTCAGAATGCATATTACCATATATGGATGGAAAGGTGGTCCAGAAGGCACTTGCACTTCTGGCTAGGAGCCAGTCACTTCCAATTTCCAGCTCTGCCCTTTGGACTCACTACAGCTCCCCAGTGTGTTCACCAAATGCATGGCAGCATTTGCGGCTCACCTGAGATGTCAAGGATTCTGGGTGTTTCAATATCTGTGCGACTGGCTCATAACCACCCTGACGAGGCATCTTCTGCTACAGGCCAAGGATTCCATGCTACAACTCTGTTCCTCTCTAGGGATTACAGTAAATTACGAAAAATCTGCTCTAGAGTCATGTCAGAACTTGGTCTTCATAGGAGCAGAAATAGACACCAAAAGGATGATAGTCTACTCTGTCTTGTGGAAGTTTAGCTATCTTTGGTATTACATAAGAATGTTGATCAGGAAGAAACAAGCTTCTGCCAAACTAGTTCAAGTACATGGCAAAATGGCCACCTCAGTTGTCCTCATTCCCTTAGCTCATTTTCACATGAGTGTACTTCAAGTGATTACTTTCGATGCAGTGGTCAGTTCTAGAACTACCAATGAGACACAAAATCATAACAAATTCATCCAAAAAGGATCTTCAGTGGTAGATTTACTCTCCTCGGGTATCTCAAGGCTGTCACTTTATTCCTTCCCAATGCCAAGCCATGGTGACCAGAGATACTTCCCAGATAGGGGGGGGGGCATTATCTAGGGAAGACAGTTCAAGGCATCTGGCATCAACATGAGGCCCATGTGCACATAAAGGTCCTGGAGATGTAGGCTGTACTTTAAACACTGCAAGCATTTCAAGACTCCCCACCCCCTGGAAACGATAGCAATCCAGTTGGACAACATGTCTGTAGTCTGGTACATAAACATGCAAGGAGGAACCAAATCTTATCCCCCCCCCCTTTGATGGGAAGCTCTAAGGGTCTGGCAATGGGCTACATCTTCCAATTGCTGTCTGATAGCAACTCGCATCCTGGGGAGATCCAGTGTAATAGCAGACAAATTGAGCAGAGCTGTACTATTGCCACGAGTGGTCCCTCTGTCAAAAAGTTGTGGAAGAGATTTCCCAAAAGTGGTACCAGCTGTGCTGTGACATTTTTGCTTCACCCACCAATGCTAAATGCAGCAAATACTTTGTCTTGATCCCCCCTCCGGGGGAGTCCCCAAGGGATGCACTCGTTCATGATTGGCCTCCGGGACTTTTCTATGCCTATCCACCAATTCCTCTAATTCCCAAACTACTACAAAAAGCAAGTTTGTTGAAGACTGCAATGATCCTAATTGCCCCCTATTGGCCTGTACAGATCTAGTTCCCCTTCCTTTGGCCTCCTATTCGGGATGAACCATGGTTTCTGGACCCATTCCAGATGATCTGACTCCCCCGTCAGGAATGGTTCATCCCAATTTAAACCTCAGACTGACAGCTTGGCTGTTCCAATTCATCTGATAGCCAGGTTTCCTTCTCTTTCCTCTCCTGTAAGATGCATTTTAATTTCTTCGCATAAGTCATCCACACGAAGTCTGTACAAGGGAAAATAGAAGGTTTGCTTTATGGGCCAATTCTAATCAGATTGATCCCTTTACTGCTCCCCTGCATTGTATATTAGATTTATTGGCTAAACTTTTCAGTGAAGGTGGTGCTGCAGCTACTATTAGAGTTCAATTGGCAGCAATTTCAGACTTTCATATAGGAGAAAATGGCTATGGAATCATGTCAAACAGGCTTTGTAAAGCCTTCTTGAAAAGAACTACACTTCTAAGGCCTCTGTACAAAGACCCATCTCCACCTTGGGATCTAAATTTTGTGCTGTCATATCTGCCCTCCCGTTGAACCTTCTGCTAGCTGTGACTTAAAATGTCTTTCTTGAAAGATGTTGTTTTTAGTAGCTATCACCTCAGCAAGGAGAGTTTCAGAATTTATAAGCTTTATCTGTCAAACTACCATACTTGATTTTTCATAAGGACAGAGTTTCTTTATGCACCAACCCCTCCTTTCTGCCCAAGATTGTGTCAGAAAGAAACCTCAATCAATGTATCGAGTTACCGGTATTCTTTCCAAATTTTCTAAATAAAGGAGAATACTCGTTACAACTATTGGACGTTCTTAGTTACATTTTTACCTATATAGAACTGCAGAATTCAGAAAATCATATCGGTTATTAGTTTCCTTTTCTAACACCAAGAAAGGCTTACCAGTATCTAAAGTTACTTTATCCAAATGGCTCTCTGAATGCATTTCCCTTATTTACAGTTCTAAGAACAAGACTCTCTCCCAGCAACGGTCAAAGCTCATTCCACCAGGGCAATGGCTGCTACTTCAGCTTTTCAAGCAAGGCTATCTTTGGTCAGTATCTGTGCTACAGCCACATGGGCAAGTCCTCATATCTTTATTACTCATTACAGAGTAGATTTGGCCTTCAGGAATAGAGCATCCTTTGGTTCTATGGTCTTGAAGACTATTCTCCCATGAGCCACCAAAGAATCAAGTAGCTTGGGATGTAGTCCCACAAGTGAGAATAAAGGCAAAATTGACAACATCACATAAAGAAGTTGTGTACTTGCCATGATGTTCCATGTGTGTTGTCCGTCTCCATCTTTCTGCTTTTTCTTCTTCTCCACCTTTATTCTCACAACCCACCCACCTACCCCTTGCCTATGCTTCTGGGAGATTGGGTAGTAGAAATTGGATATCCTTTGGACACTATAGCCTCAGAAACTACTTAATCTTCTTACACTATAAATATTTATACCTACAACCTTAATTCCACTAATATTTTTTTTTTCTCATGGGCAAACAAGATCTGAAGGTTTAGGGAACTGCATTATAGGGAAGAGGAAATGCCCACGAGCTTTGCTGCAGGTCTTGAGCTTTTGAAAAAAGGCCAAGACTGATCCGGTGGATCGAATACAACCCCACAAGTGAGAATAAAGGCAGAGATGGACAACACAAATGGAGCATTATGGTAAGTACATAACTTTTTTTATTTATTTTTTTTTGGTATGTAGGGCAAGGTGATTATTGGTTATCCTTGTTTTGGTAGAAATGAGGGCACTTTGAGTGAGTGACTGTAATTTTGATATGGAATTGGCAGTAAAGATGATGGTTAAGTCATGCATATTGGATTACTATACCTTAACTAAGAGTGGTATGGAAATTGTTGATAAAAATGCTGAACAGAAGTGGCCTTAATATGGATCCTTGTGGAACTCCTGTGGTGGTGGTGAGGAATGGATAGAGGGAGTGTTGCCACTTGGTTGCTTGTTGCCTGTGAGGTAGTTAGAGAACCAGTTAAGAGTGGGGGGAGAGATGTCTACATTGGAGAGTTGAGAGAGAAGAGGGTAGGAAACCATAACAAAGGCCTTGGAAAGATCAAGAAAGAGTGAAGCAACAATTTTTCTAGCATCACGTGTCTGGCTAACTGTGTCCAAGAAGGATATAAGGGCAGTGGTGGTGCTGTGACCTGATCTAAAACCATGCTGAGTGGGGGAGAGGATATTTTTGTGCAGCAGAAAATTAAGAAGTTGACTATTGATGCAATTTTCCAGGATTTTAGAGATGGGTGAGAGGATAGCAGTGGGTCGGAAGTTAGAGATTTCAGTATTTCCGCATTTGTGAAGAGGGAGAATATATACTTTTTTCCAAATAGTAGGTATGTGGGATTCTTGAATGGATCTGTTAAGAAGTATACTGATGGGGGTAGGCAATGAAGTTAGCAGAAATTTATAGACATTCTAGAGGTAGGTTATCAGGGGCATTGGAGCAAGGTTTGAGTTTCAGTAGTAGTTTTTTTTATTGTGGTGGGTATAGGTGAGAGAGGAATGCTGGATAAATGGTGTGGATGGATTTGAAGGAGCTCAGTTGTAGTTTGAGGGAAGTTGGCAGTGAGATTGGCTGTGTTGTTTATGAAATATTACTTAGAGTGAGGCTATTTCTATGGGTGTTTTATCTGGATTAGGACAGGGATTATTGTTTGTGCCTGGGGTTAATAAGACTTTTGGGGTTTTTTTCATATGATGGCTTTGTAAACAAAGGTAGTGTTCTTTTTTATTTTTAATGACTGGACACAACTTGATTGCAGAGCTGTTTCCATTGCATTAGGTCAGAGTGATTTTTGTTTATTTTGCTGTAACTTATAGGCTTTGTCCCTGGCAGTCATGAGTTGCATAGTGGGTCTAGTATGCCAACTGGCATGATTATTTTTCACTCTCTTTTGCCAGCGTGGAGCTAGATCTTTTACTATCTGGAGGAACGTAGAGTTAAAGAAATCAACAGCATCATCCAGGGAAAGGACTTTTAGTGAATCCCAGTTGATACTGTATAAGGTTTCATTAACGTTGTTTGGGTTGAAGTGGGATAGATCTCTGATGTGCCTGTACTTGGTGTGTACTAAGCATTGCGGTAAATTTATGCTTCATGAAGGCAGGTAGGTGATCACTAATGCTGTTAGGGAGTGTCCCTGTGGAGGAGATTCTGTTAGGGTTGGAGACCATAATCTAGTCCAGGATTGAGCCACAGTTGTTTTTCTTTGGTCTTATGTTGGTAATTAGCTGGGTATTGTTATGTAAGTTGATGCTGGAAGAAGGATGGTGGTGTGAGATATCTAGCCGGTTAATGTTTACATCACCCAAAATGATTGTTTCATTTTCTATGTTATTAGTTGTCCAGGATAAGATTTCCTCTAATATGGGAATGTTATTGTTAGGAGAGATTTACTATAGATAATACAGAGGTTTTTGCAGTTATTCATTTTTAAGTAGGATATTAGTTTTTTGGCTGGGGGAAATTAGGAATGGCTTTAGTATATGAGACTATATTAAAATGTTAGGGTATATCAGTGAAACACCTCCACCTTTTTTTACAGGGTCTATCAGATCTTAAACAAGCAAAGCCTGAGGGTAGAATTTGTGTTTTTAATGTAAGGTTTTAGCCATGTCTCAGTAGCAGCTATAAAATCTGGAATTTTGTTTCTGATGCCTTGGAAGATTAAGGGTAGTGAAGATTAGTGATTTGTAGGAGTTACAGTATTTCAAGTGGGAATGGATTGGATGATGGTTGGGATGTGTGTCACTGCAAAGGGTTAGGTTGAAGTTTGTATGTGGGAGAGTAGTGGGTTGCAGTTTCCTTTTTGATTTATATTCATATTTTAAAGCAAAGTTTATTTTATTGGTGTGTTTTAAGGAAATGATTTTTAGTTGAATGCATAAAGTAACTGCCAGTCTGAAAGTAACAAAACATTTAGACTGCTTATACACTATTTTAAGTGAAATGCATATTCACCACTATAACATTGACCAATAGACAAAACAATTCACTTTCAAAAGCACAGTGCTTCCATCTTGCAGCTCACTTTATCTAAGTTACCAGCATGGTGATAGGAGTGCTGAAATTACTTCACCATGCATGGAGCAAGCACATTAAAAAAGGTAGATGTTCATTCCCACTGCCGCAGTAGTCTTTAGGCTATAAGGGTTGCGGCTTAACTAAAAATACAGCAGCTAACCAGCTCCCAAAATCTCTGGCTACTTTCCATACTTCCACTCTGATTGATGATTGGTCAGCCCTGAGGAAGGAAAATCAGTAGTTATAGTGGAAAGTCGGTATGTTCTTGCCTTCTCATGAATTATCAGCTCAGAAGCTTTACTAGAGCAGCAGATGGACTTCAGCTCATTTCTGTTATATAAGTCACCCTTATGGAACCCTTTCAGACCGAAAAGATAATTGCTTGGTTTATATTTTAATATATGTAGAAGAAGGTGTTTAGATGCTCTGGCCCATTAAGAAACCCAGTATTTCTTCAGTATCAGAAGTTTCCTGTAAGGGACCACTGTTTTAGCTTTGGCTAATTTGGGGGCTTACTTTGTAAGAAAATGTACTGCTTATGTAAATTTGTTGTTTTTTTAAGCAAAATATATTCATCATATTTATCACTGTTGCCAGTAGCCTTAGCCATATGGGTTATGTGGAAGTAACAGCCAGCCAGTTTGTTTTAGAGTACCTTCTGTGTACTCAAACCATTAAGTCATCTTGAGCTGAGCTGACTAAAAAGACAGGCTTAGGCATCAAGCCCTTCAGAGCTTTTCTGCTTCAGAAGTGTATGCTCCTCTGAGGCATTTGAGGATTGACAGTTGGCTTGTGCTGTTCCTTTATTGGGCAGACAAGTTTCCCTTGGGGAAAAAAAACTTCCTTTATAAAAATGCCTTTGTTTTATTTTGCAACACTTTCTGTTCAGAAAAGTTATTTTAAGCTAGGAATTTGTTAGCCTATATGAACTTATGAACTTGATGACCACCAGGGTCTTTATAAGCCTAGCTATGCAACCCAACCCAGTTTTGGCCCACAGTACATTAAACAACCTATATGGTGGGGTATGTTAGGAGGTAGTTTAGAGTTTTGTGAGGAGGGTAAGTTGGGATTAATTTACTCACTGTTGATCTCTGTCCATCAAAGACATGCTGCCAGAATTGGGTAAATGTGTGATTGCATCCAGTGAGCAAAGGTTCCCCTTTATAGGGTCAAGGATGGCTTCTGCTTCACATTAACTTGGAGCTTATTTCATAGTGCAAGGATCCTTTGAAATGCATATTGACACATCTCCACCATGTTCTACTTATATCTCTTGTATACCAAGCATAGATCACCTGTCAGTAACCTGTAGACCAAGTGCAGAGGTAGGTCCATAAGGCAGTCTGTGCAGGACAGGGTATTCATACAATTGATTCTCCTGGTGACGAACCTTTAAGGGCATTCCAACTGTTGCAGGTGTCTGGATGTCCTTCAAGAATGCAACTGCAGTCATAACATATGGCTTGTCCTGCCTCAGGCAGCCCTCGGTCAGCCGAATTCCAAAGTCTGGGTCCGGCGTCGGCTGGTGTCACCTCCTCTCCGACGTCACAACGGCTGGAGTATAAAGGCATTGGCCGATGCCATCTTCTTCGGTCTTTCTTGCCGCGCAGTGCCCGAAGAAGAAGCAGTTCGCAAGTGCCGGTCAGTCAGCTCCTGTGTTTTCAGTACCGAAATCATCTAAAAGCTAAGTACCCCGTTGGGGAACATTTATTCTTGCCTCAGCCGATGTCAGAACAAATTGAGAAAGTTAGTAATTGTTGTCTTGTGGTAAACAAATACCTCATAAGGACTTCCATTCTCTCTGCCTTCCCTGCCTGGGCCCAGACCACGACGTCTCAGCCTGTGCTGCCTGTACCTGCTTTAATAAGTGCACTCTCAGGCGCCGGGCAGAATTCGCCGAGGACTTCTTCGGTGACTCTTTTGCGTATATCATGCCGTCGGAACAACCGACAACCCAGTCTGTTAAAAAACGCAAGGACCGGGACCGACATCCTCGGCCCGCGTCCACTACTGATGTTTCTCCTAAACCCTCTGCTAGCACTCCGATTCCTTCGGAAGTGGTAAATCTACCGCTCCAGGCCGACGACACAGCGTTAACACGACCTTCGGTCTCTGAGATCTCTCCGGTGCCGGTTGTTGATTTTCCTCCGGAAACCGAAGTTCTGGATCTACCCGACACCATTCCTGTGGACAAGGTAACGCCTGCACGTGGGGCTGCCAGGCCTCCTGTTTCCATGTCCATCAAGGCCTTTGCACGTGCTAAGGCCGCCAGTCAGGCCAAGGCCCATGCTAAACCTGCCCAGGCCCCTTCTTCTGATAAGCAGATCATGTCTCTGGCTGCAGATCTTATTTCCCTTATCAGGGGGTCTCAGCCTCATCCGGATAGGGGTTCTCAGCCACCTGCAGAGAAAAGGCCTAGAACTGAGCAGGCAGATGACCTCTCCTCGGATGAAGGCTCTGGGGATTCTGAGCACTCTGATACTCAAGAAGAACCCTTCCAGGCCTACGAGGACTCTGATGCTGAGGAATCTATTCCCTCTGCCTCCCCTCCAGAGGATTTCTCATTTGGGGAAGTTCTGCATTCCATGAGGGAGCATTTTCAATGGCAGGGTTAGAAATTCTCTGACTCCAGGAAAAGGCTACATACTTTCCTCAAGCTCCCCCAGCACAGACCTTTGGCTATCCCTCCAGTTATGGATGTTTTGGATGATGTTTACTCTGACTCCAGTGCCAACCCTGATTCTCTTCCTCCTGCTCCTGTCAAGCCGGACAGATATTACAGGGTCCCTGACACTCACAAGCACCTTTTTAAGGCTCACTCTGTGGACCTAGAAACTATTTCACAGGGCCCCAAGGGAGTGGCTTCCTCCTCTGCCAAAAACCCACTGCCAGCTGACAGGGAAGCAAGGTCCCTGGAGAGATGGGGTAAAAAAGTATATACCTCTACTACTTTAGCCATGAGGTCTCTTAACTGCCTTTTTCACATGTTTCAGTACCAAGATTTTCTCCTAGATGATTTACAGAAAAAGTTAGCCTCTCCTGAGCCTATTGATAAAAAGGCACTGCAGGATCATATTCATAACACTCAGCAGGTTAATAACCATTTTCTGCAGTGTGGTTATGATGCACTGGAAGCTTCATGTAGGGCAGCTATGACTGGGGCTGTAATACGTAGACATGCTTGGTTGAAGGATCAGTCTCTGCCTGACCATATTAAAGTAAAGTTACTGGATGCACCATTGGAAAAACAAAAGCTTTTTGGTGCTACTGTACAAGATGTATTGAAATCCATAGAGGAAAAAAGCAAAATCAGTACAGACAGTCAAGGATTTCCTTCAGGTTCAGCCACCCAGATTCAGCAGAAACTGGCCCTCCAAGAATTGGTCCTTCCCCGGCTCTGACAAGTTTCAAAGGGGGAAAAGCAGACGTGGCCGAGGTAGAGGGCAATACCGAGGATCTTACAGGGGACGCCAATGACAACCTCCAAATCAAAGAAGTGGCGCAGACAATTCAGCAGCACCACAAGGACAATCACAATGACTTGACTTTCACACCGTCTACAAAGGTTCAAAGAGAAGCACCTTTGGGCGGAAAATTAGGCTTATTCTCACAAAACTGGCATATCTTAACCAAGGACAATTGGATTCTGGATTTGATAGACAAGGGTTACAGATTCCACTTCCACACATTACCAATAAAACAAGGCATGCCAAACCTGCCACATCATCAAAGGGCAGAGGCACTCACTCAAGTTTCCAAGCTATTAAGTATAAAAGCAATAGAAAGGGTTCCTCCTCAGGAACAAGGCCAGGGATTTTATTCAAGATTGTTCCTTGTTCCAAGAAAAGAAAACAAGCGGAGACCCATACTGGACTTGTCAACTCTAAACACTTTTCTCATTGTGCCAAAGTTCAAAATGCTGATGTTGCAGCAACTTCTTCCCATGTTGGGCAAGGGGTCTTGGCTGGTCACTCTGGACCTCAAGGAGGCATACCTGCATGTCCCAATCAGACAAAGCTGCAGAAGATACCTCAGATTTCTTGCAGGGACAGAGCATTATCAATTCTCAGCATTGCAGTTTGACTTATCTACTGCGCCCAGAGTGTTCACGAAATGCCTGGCATCAGTAGTGGCACACTGCAGACTGCAGGGGATTCAGATATACCCTTACTTGGACGACTGTCTCATACAAGCAGACAACATACAAACCTTAAAAGGGAATTTGGACTATGTCATGCATCTACTGCAGGCCTTGGGATACACAGTCAACATTCAGAAGTCAAACTTACTACCATCCCAACAAATTATATTCCTAGGAGCCAAACTGGACACGGAAAAACAAATGGCCTACCTCACAGAGGAAGAACAGCAGCATTTACCAGAGTACTTCAAAAGCCTAGCAAAGCTTTCCCAGCTGACTGCAAGGAAAATCCTGCAGGCCCTGGGCTTCATGGCATCTTGCATCCTTCTGATACCTTTGGCAAGACTTCATATGAGAAAGCTGCAATGGTATCTAAAAAACTTATGGTCTCAACACAGCAACAGCCTAGAGGACATAATCCCACTTATTCCATGTCTGCAAAAGGAATTTCTATGGTGGGCTCAAGCCAGTCAACTAAACGAAGACATGCCTTTCAACAGACCTCAAGCAGACCAAATGATAACAACAGATGCCTCAGACCATGGATGGGGGGGCGCACATGGAGGACAGATGCATAGAAGGTCTTTGGACGCCAAAGGAAAGACATCTGCACATAAACCAAAAGGAGATGCTGGCAGTGATACATGCCATCGAGACTTTCAGAAAAACACTAAGACAGGGACATCTGCTAATAAGGACAGACAACACTACTGTCATGTGGTACATAAACAAGCAGGGAGGCACTCATTCTTACCCCCTCTGCAGACTAACAATGCTTCTCTGGGAAAAATCACTGAGCTTGAGGATACATTTACAATCCCAGTTTGTACCAGGCAAGGACAATGTACTGGCGGACAATCTGAGCAGAAATTTCATGGATCCACACGAATGGATGCTGCACCCTCACATTTTCTCTCAACTGGCAAGGACATGGGGAAGACCGGACGTAGATCTTTTTGCTTCCCACTTAAATCACCACCTGGAAAAGTTCTGCACAAGGACTCACCACCCTCTAGCCTGGAAAACGGATGCTCTCCTTCAGCTGGAATTCTCTAAAAATGTATGCATTCCCTCCCCTGCCTCTGCTGACCAAGGTGATACTGAAGATCAAAGCAGAACAACCAACAGGCATCTTGATAGCTCCAGACTGGCCGAGGCAACACTGGTACCCATTGCTATTGACCATAACTCAGACCAAGCCATGGCCCCTGACCCTATGGCCCCTGCTCCTAACTCAACACAATTACAGGACTGTACATCAAGACCTGAAAACATTGCATTTGACAGCCTGGAGGCTACCATGACTTCAACACCAAACTCTCTTTCCAAATCTGTTCAAGAGATCTTGATGGAAGCACGCAGACCTTCCACCAGAAAAACCTATTCAGCCAAGTGGAAGAGATTCAGTATCTGGAATGCCAACAGGGGTCAGGACACAGCATTACGGAGTATACCTCAAATATTAGAATATTTGGCAGAACTACTTCATACTGGACTCTCATACTCCTCAATAAAGATTCATGCCTCAGCAATCTCAGCAAAATACAACTGTGACCCTCCAGTTTTTTCGCATCCCCTGCTAAGACAGTTTCTAAGAGGGATAAAGAATATTAAACCTCCCAGAAAACAGCCAGTACCTGCATGGGACCTCAACTATGTGTTGGAAAAACTAACTGTCCCTCCATTTGAGCCAACAGCAACCTCAGAAATGCAATTCCTGTCATGGAAGACGGCCTTCTTATTGGCAGTCACCTCTGCAAGAAGAGTTTCGGAGATACAGGCACTCATGGCAGTGCCCCCCTTCCTCATTTTTCATCAAGACAGAGTCTCTCTAAGAACCAACCCTACATTCATGCCAAAAGTAATTTCCAGGGTGTCTCTAAATCAAGCTATTCATCTACCTGCATTCTTTCCCAATCCTCAAAATAAGGGGGAAAAACTTCTGCATACTTTGGACATACACAGACAATTACGCTACTACTTGGACAGAACTAAGGCCACCAGAAGGTCTGATCAGCTGTTTGTAGCCTATGCTGCTGGAGTACAAGGAAAAGCAATCTCCAAGCAAACAATTTCAATATGGATTGGAGATTGCATCAGATTTTGCTACTCTTTCCATGGAAAAGGTGTGCCAGCCAATATCAGGCCACGTTCCGCCAGAGCTATAGCCACTTCCACAGCTTTTCTAAGAGGAGTGGCAACAAAGGACATTTTAGAAGCTGCTACATGGAGCTCCGTGCATACATTTACCAAGCACTACAACCTGCCCTTATACTCCAGATCCCGAGCAGGCTTTGCTTCGGCAGTCCTGCAGGGGATTTTAGCTACACCATCCTTATCTTAGTTCCTTCCACCCCCAGATTGGCTATGGTACTCAACCCATATGTTATGACTGCAGTTGCATTCTTGAAGGACATAGTACAGTTTTGTACCTACCATAAATGTAGATGTCCGATAGATATGGTACTGCAGTCGGATTTTCCCTCCCTCCTACCCCTCTGTATCCTTATTTTTGGGTCCCTACCCCTCTTCCCTTCAGCTGGGGGTATCTCCTATGGTGTATCTGTTTATTACTGTTGTGCATGTTTTGGATTATTTTATCCATTTACCAAATTTAGCCTTCCAAGGAGGGCACCTGGCATCTGGGGCAAGAAACACTGAAGAAGATGGCGTCGGCCGATGCCTTTATACTCCAGCCATTGTGACGTCAGAGAGGAGGCGACACCAGCCGACGCTGGACCCAGACTTTGGAATTCGGCCGACCGAGGGCTGCCTGAGGCAGGACAACCCATATGTTATGACTGCAGTTGCATATCTATCGGACATCTACATTTATGGTAGGTACAAAACTGTACTTTATGTATGTGCCAAAGGAAGCATTGTACTCAATGATGGGTCTGATAAGGGCTGAGTAGAGTGTTACTATAACTTCCTTAGACCTGGATGCCACACATACTCTTGCTTATGTGTGGGGAGACATAGACTGATCTTCTTACTGTCTTGGTTAAATGTTGGTCGAAGGCCAGATTATTGTCTACATGTGTGCCAACTCTTAAGGGTATTTTATTGATGGAGTAATTAGTTTATGTGGAAATTTCCCAAAGGGCACTATGTTGCATTTTTTTGTGTTAAGTTTAAAATCTGTGGCTTTGGCACCAGTCATTTGTTTGCATTAGAGCCACTTGTAGGATGCTGGTGTCATGGAGGGAATCTTTGATCACTCCTAATTTACAGTCATCTGCAACTTGATGAGCCAGAAGCCTTAGACATTAGCCTTGACTTCCAAAAAGCATATATCAAATAGCAGTGGTCCCAACATGGAACCCTGGGGTACTCTGCTGATGGAGGTGGTCTCACCAGTCCTGATTTCTTGCGTTCCATCTGTGAGCTAACCAGCAATCCAGCGAGTTTTGTAGAGATTTATGCTTAGTTCTGAAAATTTGACAGTAATACCTGAGTGGGGTATTGTACTAAATGCCTTCGCCAGGTCAGGGTAGGTGTTATGCACAATTTTCTCATCTATAGCCTTGGTTGACTCTCTCAAGTCTACCAGGTTGAGTAGGCAAGACCTCCACTAGATGGGTCTAGAGTCTGCAGGTTGCCAATGTCCTTGTTGATCATTTACATGGTAATTCATTCCATGGCTTTGCATATTAGACTTCAGACTGATGGGTTTGTAGTTCCTTGGTTGGTTGATGGTCTACCTTTATGAAGAGGGATGACCATTTTGGAACACTATTCACGTGGCACGTAACCTGTTTTGAGCTGTAGTTGAAGTGCCTCAAGTGGACCTGCTAGGTCTTGTGTTTTAGGCTATTTAGGCAACAACCAGGGATATTGTCAGAGCCCATTGAAGCAGTGTTTTTGGCCTTAGTGAGCACAGCCAGGGAAGTTGGGGGAGAGTATTTTATGTTTTAATGGACTGTTACTAGACTGTATTGTAGTTTTAAATGAGAGTTTAAAGTAGTTAAGGTTTTCTGTGGCAAATTTTGTTTATTTTACTTTTTGGGAGGCTGGCAGAGGGTTTTAAAGTGCTTCCAGCAAAGAGGCACCGTTTTCAGCTTCACCGTGGTACAAACTGTCAGCCCCACGGTCGGTCCTTTTTCCAGCCACATAAAGAAAAAGTCGAGTAAATGGCTTTTGCCACCACAACAGGATAGAAGTTTGCAGCAGCTTCACGTGGATCACATTGCTATGACCATTAGTTGTATCTCAGATCATTTACCTTTTACCCTAGATCTGGTGGAACACATATACCCGCTGTAGATCAGGGAATAGCCATGTTCTCTGCAGCTGTTGGGATCCCTTTAGTGGGCAAGGAATTGCCGCTCTTGTCAGTCTTGGTAGAGGGAACAGGGAAGATGCACCTGTTTTGTCAGAATGTTGTGCCCATCACTGGGGAAGCTGCTTCTGCCATTAATAACACTGTTGGCCCCAAGTATTCCTGTCAAAAGAATGGAAAACTAAACATGCATCCACTCTTCCTGAAATTTCCTTGAACAGAAGTAGTTTACTGAATCTTTGCTCATTGCTTAATTCAGGCTGTTGATCCTTGTTGTAAAGTAGTTTCTGGTAAAATAAATTACCTCTTTTCCTCAAGATCAAAAATTCTGAATATGGACAAATAGATGAAGGAACAGATACAGGAATGTTCATCGTGTTTCACTGTTGCAGTCATTACAATTGGGTTATCCTGCTGGCAGGCTACCCTCAGTCGGCCTGAGTTCCAAAGTCTAGGTCCGGCATCGGTTGCTGTCGCCTCCTCCCTGACGTCAGTGCGCCAGGGGTGTAAAAGATGCAGCCAATGCCATTTTCTTCAGTCTTTCTTGCTGTGCAGTGCCCAAAGCAAAAGCAGTTCGCAAGTGCCGGTAGGCCAACTCCTGAGATTTTCAAATTCGAATTTAAGATCCGAAGTCTTCATTAAAGCTAAGTACCCCATTGGGGAAACTTTTTTCTTGCTCCAGACCGATGTCACAAAAAGTTAATAATTGTATTTCTTGTGGGAAGCAAATACCTCATAAGAATTTTCATTCATACTGTACTCCTTGCCTAGGCCCTGACCACGACATTGCTAGTTGTCAGTTTTGTGCTAGATTTAACCAATGCACTATTAAGCGTCGGTATGATTTTGCATTTCATTATTTTGGCAGAAGATTTAACTATATAATGCCGTCGGAGCAGCCGACTACCAGAGTTTATAAAAAGCGCAAAGAAAAGGACAGGCACCCGAGGTCCAAAAACGACAACGAGGCTTCCGCTAGGCCTGTTGCCGGTTCTCAGTGAGGCGCTTTCGCAGCCCCTGATGCCTGCTACCTCAGAGCCACAGGCCGCTTCTGACTCCCACGTGGAGCCGACTAGGCTGCTGGAAATTCAAGGTATTGGACCCTCAGAAACTATTCCCTCAGATGGGTCCGGAGCCGCTGAGCAGGCATCGGCTTCTGAGGGTGTTTTCAGGCCTACACAGTTATATGTAAAACCAACTTCAGCTTCAAAGGCAAAGACTAAAGCAGCTCTAAAGACAAAGAAACAAGTACAGCATTCTCCTGGACAAGCCTCCATGCCTAAAAACAGGTGCTTAAAATGGCTGAAGACCTAATTACTTTGATCAGGGGTTCCCATCCCCCTCCTGATAAGAGGCCTAGGCAAGAGATGGAATATGCATCGTCAGATCAGGTTTCCATTTCCTCTGATTCCTCTTCTGAACAGCAATATTCTCTTCCTCCCTATGAGGATTCTGATGCTGAAGAATCTATTCCTTCAGCCTCTCCACCCTGAGGATTATTCTTTTGGTGAAACCCTGCATACTATGAGGGTACATTTCCACTGGGAGAGCCAAGATTAATCAGAATCCAAGAAAAGGCTCAGAGACTTCCTTTTATTACCTCAGCACAGGCCCCATGCTATTCCTCCTGTTTTAGGCATTGTAGATGTATTTCAGAGTATGGACTGTCTCCTGACTCTTTGCCACCAGCTCCTGTTAAACCAGACAGATACTACAGGGTTCCTAAGTCACAAATTTCTTTATAGAAACCCTGCTGCAGACCCAGAAAATTATCTCTCAGGGTCCCAAAGGGGTCAAGGCATCTACTGCAAAAAAACCCTATACCCTCTGATAGGGATTCAAAGGCCCTGGACAGATGGGGGAAAAAGATTTATACTTCTGCTACCTTGGCTGTAAGAGCTTTAAATTGTCAATTTCATATGCTTAAATATCAGCAATATTTAATGTCACTGCTTAAACAAAAAATGTTGACAAATTCAGAATGTGCAGAAAACAAAGAAATGCAGGATTTATTGCATGCAGCTGAACAAGTAGGAAAGCATACTTTGCAATGTGGTTTTGATTCTCTAGAGGCCTCTTGCAGGGCCGCTGTTACAGGTTCTTTTATTAGGAGACACGCTTGGTTAAATGAACAGAATCTGCCCGATCATATTAAAGCAAAATTATTAGATGCTCCATTACAACCTGATACCTTGTTTGGTGTTAAAGCAGAAGAGGTATTGAAGAAAATGGAGAACAAAGCTAAATCTATGCAAACAGTCAAGGATTTCTTACAGGTACAGCCTCCCAGATTTAGCAGGAACTGGCCTGCAAAGAATTGGTCCTTTCCAGTGTCAGACAGGCCACAAAGAGGCAGATACAGACGCCCCAGAGTCAGATCACAGCCCCAAGGCTCATACAGGCCTAAACAATGAGGCGCTTCAACCTCCAAAAGCGGAGAAGAAAAATCACAGCCATACAGGAAACAGTCTCAATGACTTTCCCCTGCCAGCACCAAGCACTTATCTTCTGGCAGCTCCTTTGGGGGGAAAACTAGCACTTTTTGCACAAAATTGGCACATGATCACTTAGGACAAATGGGTCTTAAATATCGTATCGCGGGGCTACAGGTTCCATTTTTACACCCTGCCAAGGCCAAACGGTATGCCAGACCTGCCACACAATCAATGGGCAGAGGCACAAAAACAAGTTTCATCCCTCATGGACACGAGGGCCATTCAGCAAGTACCACAGCAAGAGCAGGGACAAGGATTTTACTCAGGGCTATTCTTGGTGCCCAGAAAGGACAAAACCTGGAGACCAATACTGGACCTGTCTATCCTGAACACATTCCTGGACATTCCACAATTCAAAATGTTAACTCTGCAGCAGCTTCTGCCCATGCTGGGCAAGAAGGCTTGCCTTGTGACTTTAGACCTAAAAGAGGCATACCTGCATGTCCCAATCAGACAATCAAGCAGAAGATACCTCAGACTTATAGCTGGCTCAATGCATTACCAATTCTCTGCACTGCCCTTTGACTTATCTACTGCGCCCAGGGTCTTCACAAAATGCCTGGCACCAGTAATTGCTTTTTGCAGACAAAGAGGAATTCAAATATATCCTTACTTGGACGACTGCCTTATTCAAGCAGAGAACAAGGACACTCTACTACAGCATCTCGTGTTTGTAAAAACATTACCAACAGGCCTGGGGTACACAGTAAACGAAAAGAAATCAAAACTCATACCCTCTCAAGAGATAATATTCCTGGGTGCAAGCTTAAATACAACTGCCCAGATGGCTTATCTCATGCCAAACACAGACAACTGACTACTTATTTCAAAATGTTGGCAACAAAGCCCCAGTTATCTGCAAGAAAAATTATGCAGGCTTTAGGTTTCATGGCATCCTGCATTCTGCTAATTCCATATGCAAGACTGCATATGAAGAAACTTCAATGGTATCTAAAAAGTGTTTGGACTCAACATTGCCCCAGCCTGGAAACAATAATTACCCTCATTCCATGCCTGCAACAGGAGTTTTGATGGTGGGCAAAAGCCTGTCACCACAACACGGGACAGCCATTCACCTTACCCACACCCAGGCAGACATTGACAACAGATGCATCAGATTATGCCTGGGGGGCCCATATGGCAGGAAGATGTATTCAGGGCACATGGTCCACAAGTCAAAGGCATCTACATATCAATCAAAAAGAGATGCTAACAGTTTAAAATGCCCTGACAGCCTTCAAGGATCTACTTCATCCAGGACAACTTCTGATAAAGACTGACAATACCACAGTCATGTGGTACATAAACAAGCAAGGGGGTACACATTCCTACCCCCTCTGCAGACTAGCCATGAACTTGTGGGACACAGCATTGACTTACCAAGTACATCTGCAAGCACAATTCCAGCCAGGAAGGATAAATACTTTGGCAGACGAACTAAGCAGAAACCTAATGGATCCCCACGAGTGGAGATTGGATCCACAAGTCTTCAGCATGATAACAAGGAACTGGGGATGCCCGGACATAGACCTATTTGCCTCTCCTCACAATTGCCAACTACAAAGATTCTGCACAAGGACTTATCACAAGCAAGCATGGAAAGTGGATGCTCTATCTTTCAACTGGAAAAACCTAACTGTATATGCCTTTCCTCCTCTGCCTCTCCTCCTCAAGGTACTGCTCAAGGTCAGTCAAGAGAAGCCGCACATTATACTGATTGCCCCAGACTGGCCCCGCCAGCACTGGTACCCAATCCTAAAGAGCTTGTCTCAATGCCCAGCTTGGACACTACCTCAAATTCCTCACTCCTCACTCCTCACTTATTGACACAACAAGACAGTCAGATACTGCACAGCCAACTCAGGACCTTAAACCTGGCAGCATGGTGGATAATGTAGCCATTCAAGACACACCTCTTTCTAAAGCAGTTATGGATGTTATTTTGGAGGCCAGGAGGCCTAGCACCAGAAAATCATATGTAGAAAAATGAAAGAGATTCTGTGCTTGGAACCAGGCACAAGGTATTGACATCATTGTTCCACATGTTCCTCAGATTTTGCAATACTTAACTGAGGTGCTGGATAAAGGCCTTTCCTTTTCATCAATTAAAATTCATGCCTCTGCCATTTCAGCTCATTACAATAGAGAACCACCTATTTTTTCTCATCCATTACTAAGGCAGTACGTCAGAGGGGCCAAAAACATAAGACCCCCAAGGAGAGCACCAGTACCTGCATGGGACCTCAACTACATCTTGGAAAAACTTACACTGCCTCCCTTTGAGCCAGCCTCTGCAGCTGATATAAAATTCTTATCCTGGAAAACAGCTCTGCTCCTAGCAATAACCTCCATTAGACGAGTCTCAGAGTTACAGGCACTCATGGCTGTGGAACCTTTTATCATTTTCCATCCGACAGGGTTTCTCTGAGGACAAACCCTACATTTATGCCTAAGGTAGTGACCAGTGTGGCCCTTAACCAAACTATTCACTTGTCTACCTTTTACCCAAACCCACAGAATAAGGGTGAGAGACTCCTGCATTCTTTGAACATTCACAGACAGCTATGCTTCTACTTGGACAGAACCAAAGCTTTCAGAAAGACTGAACGACTTCTAGTAGCATATGCTGCAGGATCACAAGGAAAGCCTATCTCAAAGCAGACTATTTCAAAGTGGATAGGTCACTGCATTCGTTTCTGCTATTCTCAGCATGGCAAATCAGTGCCTAAGGGCATTAGGCCACATTCCACCAGAGCAGCAGCCACTTCAGCAGCCTTCCTCAGAGGAGTACCAACCAAAAACAACTTAGAGGCTCTAACTTGGAGTTCAGTGCATACTTTTACAAAGCACTATCACTTACCTCTCTATTCTAAATCCAGGGCAGCCTTTGCCACTGCAGTTCTGCAGGGCCTGATAGACTCTCCTAATCCCATTTAGCACCAGCCTCCCAACCATAGCTTTGGGATTCAAAACAATTGTAATGACTGTAGCAGTGAAACACGATGAACATAGTACAGTTGTGTACCTACCATAAAGGTAGATGTTCAAGTGTATTCACTGTTGCAGTACAGGTTACCCTCCCTCCATCCCCCTTTTCCTTGCTGGGTAAAAAACTTTCTTACACTGTGAAGGACACCAATGAGGAAGAGAAAAGGCAAACATTACTAAAAACTCCTGATGTCCACCACGGCAGTAAAACTTAATAGTAAAATCAAAACTTTAATAAAAAGAATATAACATAAAATAAGCAGTCCTCAGTCTTCCAATTCACTGAGGACTGCTTATTTTCTGTTATATTCTTTTTATTAAAGTTTTGATTTTACTATAAAGTTTTACTGCTGTGGTGGACATAAGGAGTTTTTAGTAGTGTTTCCCTTTTCCTTGCTGGGACTTATCTGTACTTCTCTAGTCTATACAACCTATGTGGTGTATTTGCTTGTAGATGAAGGAAAAGTTGTTTTTTGGTTATGCATGCTTTTTGGCATTAGTGAGCCTACCATTTTAGGGGCACCTGACATCTAGGGCAAGAAAAACTGAAGAAAATGGCATCAGCTGCATCTTTTATACCCCTGGCACACTGACGTCAGGGAGGAGGCGACAGCAACCGACGTCGGACCTAGACTTTGTAACTCAGGCCAACTGCGGGTAGCCTGCCAGCAGGATAACCCAATTGTAATGACTGCAACAGTGAATACACTTGAACATCTACATTTATGGTAGGTACACAGCTGTGCTTTTTCTTCTCAGATTATTTCTGATTCAGACTTGGATGAGAACTAAGTTTCTGATTCTCCCTGTGGGGGTTTCTTCTCTGAGTCTATTTCCATCATCTGCCAATGTTTTCAGTGGGAGAACACCAAGGTTTCTCAGTCTTAGAATTTACTATGAGCTGAACAGAAGGAATTTCCAGAACCTTCACCCATTTCTCCAGTTCTGTCAACTTTATAGAAGATGTGTGTGTTACTGCCTCTCATTTTCCTGATATCAGGCTGCCTCTAAAATGTCAGATAGGATGTATAAAGTTCCTCATTTTTTTAAGTTTTTTTTATACACTCTTCCCAAATCTAACCCAGCAGCTGTAGCTTTAGGTAACCTTATTGCTGCAAAACACAATTCCAATCCTACTCTTTGTAGTAAGGATGGGAGGATTTTTTGAGATGTATGGGAAAAGTGTATGCTTCTACAACTTTGATTTTCAGAATTTTGAAATGTCAGGCTCAAATGTTAGTTTGTTCGATGAATTGTGAAGGTATGAGGAATATTTTGTCTCTGGTTTCTTTTTCCTCTGAGGAAAAATCTGCTTTAAGTAATTAAGTTTCTTCTATTGCACAAATTACTACTCATTGTTTATGGTGTGTATATATAAAACAGTTGATACTTCTTACAGGGTTATGGCCTGTGGTACTGTTTTGAGGAGATTTTCATAGCTGCTTTCCCAGAATTTTCCATATGATAATAATGAGATTTACATTCTCCTTTGGATAGATATTTAGCTTTTGACCCCTTTGCTGCAGAGGTGATGAAAGTGTGATGACAGGGGTAAGTTGGTATAGGTATTTTTCAGCCCTCCTTTTCAAATTTTCTAAGGAATTCTCTAACCCCTCATCCAGACGTTCATCGTGTTTCACTGCTGCAGTCATTACACTTGGGTTATCCTGCTGTCAGGCGGTCCCGCAGTTGGCCAGAGTTCTAAAGTCTTGGTCCGGTGTTGGTTGCTGTCGCCTCTTCCCTGACGTCAGTGCATCAGGGGTATATAAGATGCAGCCGACGCCATTTTCTTCAGTCTTTCTTGCCACGCAGTGCCCAAAGCAAAAGCAGTTCGCAAGTGCCGGTCGGCCGACTCCTGAGATATCAGATTCAATTTCAGAACCAAAGTCTTCAATAAAGCTAAGTACCCCATTGTGGAAACTTTTTCTTGCCTCAGACTGATGTCAGTAAAAGTTAATAATTGTATTTCTTGTGGGAAGCAAATACCTCATAAGGATTTTCATTCTTAGTATATTGCATGCCTAGGCCCGGATCATGACGTCACTAGTTGTCGGTTTTGTGCTAGGTTTAACAAACGCACTATTAAACGGTTTGATTTTAGTCGCCATTACTTTGGCCGAAGATTTAATTATATCATGCCATCGGAACAACCGACGACCGCAATGCCCAAAAAAAGCAGAGACAAGGATAAGGACAGGCATCCGAGGTCCAAAACTGATGAAGCCTCTTCTAGGCCAGTCGTCAGTTCTCAGTGAGGCGCTTTCGCAGCCCCTGACACCCGCTACCTCAGAGCCATAGGCCGCTACCGACTCCCACATGGAGGTGCCTAGGCCTTTGGATACTCAAGGTGTTGGGCCTACGGAGACTAACCCTTCAGATGGGTCTGAAGCCGCTGAGCAGGTATTGGCTTCTGAGGGTGTTTTCAGACCTTCACAACTTACCATTAAAACTACAGCCAAGTCTAAAACTCCACTAAAGACAAAGAAGCAAGTACAGCATTCACCTGGACAGGCCTCCATGCCTAAAAAACAGATGCTCAAAATGGCCGAAGACTTAATTACTCTGATCAGGGGTTCCCATCCCCCTCCTGATAAAAGGCCTAGGCAGGATACAGACTATGATTCCTCTGACCAGGTTTCTATATATTCTGATTCCTCTTCAGACCGGGGATACTCTTTACCCCCCCCCCCCCATGAGGACTCTGATGCTGAAGAATCAATTCCTTCAGCCTCTCCTCCTGGGGATTATTCTTTTGGGGAAACTTTACATACCATGAGGGAGCATTTCCATTGGGAGGGCCAGGATTACTCAGAATCCAAGAAAAGGCTCAGAGACTTTCTTTTATTGCCTTAGCACAGGCCCCTTACTATTCTGCCAGTGTTGGATATTGTGGATGATGTGTTTTCTGAATCCAGTTTAAATCCTGATTCTTTACCCCCTGCTCCAGTTAAGCCAGAAAGGTACTACAGAGTCTCTGACTCTCACAAATTTCTTTATAAAAACCCTGCTGCTGACCCAGAAACCATTTCCCAGGGTCCCAAAGGGGTAAAGGCTTCCACGGCTAAAAATCCAGTTCCCTCTGACAGGGATTCTAGAGCATTAGACAGATGGGGGAAGAAAGTTTACACTTCTGAAACTTTAGCAGTGAGGGCTTTAAATTGCCAGTTTCACATGCTTAAATACCAGCCATATTTAATGTCTCAGTTAAAACAGAAAATGAGTACAAGTGCAGAACATCCTGACTACAAGGAAATGCAGGATTTATTGCATGCAGCTGAACAAGTGGGAAAAACATACTTTGCAGTGTGGTTTTGATTCATTAGAGGCTTCTTGTAGAGCAGCAGTTACAGGATCTGTGATTCGAAGGCATGCTTGGTTAAAAGAACAAAGTTTACCAGATCATGTTAAGGCAAATTTAGTGGATGCTCCTTTACAGCAAGACATTTTATATGGTGTTAAGGCAGAGGAGGTATTAAAAGAAAATGGAAGATAAGGCAAAATCTATGCAAACAGTGAAGGATTTCTTACAGGTACAGCCACCTCGATTTAGCAGAAATTGGCCTAAAAAGAATTGGTCCTTTCCAGTGTCAGACAGGCCATAAAGAGGCAGATACAGACACCCAAAAGGTAGATTTCAGCCCCAAGGCTCTTGCAGACCAAGACAGTGGGGTGCTTCAACCCCAAAAGGCGGTGAAGACAAGTCACAACCTTATAGGAAACAGTCCCAATGACTCCCCCCTTCCAATGCCAGGCTCTTACCTTTTGGCAGCTCCCTTAGGGGGAAAACTAGCACTTATTTCACAAAATTGGCAAACAATCACCCAAGACAAATGGTTTCTGAATATTGTGTCTCAAGGTTACAGGTTCCACTTTCACACTTTACCAAGACTAAAAGGAATGCCAGACCTGCCACAAAATCAATGGGCAAAGGCACAAAAGCAAATTACAGCCCTCATGTATATGAGCTATTCAAAAAGTGCCACAGCAGGAACAAGGACAAGGATTTTACTCAAGACTTTTCCTGGTCCCCAGAAAGGACAAAGCCTGGAGACCCATATTAGACCTTTCTACTCTAAATACTTACCTGGATGTTCCGAAATTCAAAATGTTGACACTACAGCAGCTACTTCCCATGTTGGGCAAGAAGGCTTGGCATGTTACTTTGTACCTCAAAGAGGCATACCTGCATGTCCCTATCAGGCAAAACTGCAGAAGATACCTCAGATTCATAGCTGGTTCAATGCAGTACCAATTCTCTGCACTACCCTTTGGCTTATCTACTGCGCCCAGGGTCTTCACAAAGTGCCTGGCACCAGTAATTGCATTTTGCAGACAAAAAAGAATTCAAATATATCCATACCTGGACCACTGCCTGATTCAAGCAGAGAGCAAGGACATTCTTCTACAGCATGTGGCGTTTGTAAAAAGGTTGCTAATTTGCCTAGGGTACACAGTAAACAAAAAGAAATCAAAACTAGTGCCCTCAAAAGAGATAATATTCCTGGGTTCCAGCTTAAATACAGTGGCCCAGATGGCTTATCTCACATCAGACAAACAAGGACAACTGACTCAGTATTTTCAATTGATGGCAACAAAGTCCCAGCTCCCTGCAAGAAAAATTCTGCAGGCCTTGGGATTCATGGCATCCTGCATACTACTAATTCCATATGCCAGACTGCATATGAGGAAATTACAATGATACCTAAAAAGTGTTTGGACTCAACACTCTCACAGCTTGGAAACAGTAATACCACTAATTCCTTGCTTACAACAGGAGTTTCGATGGTGGGCACAGGCATGTCACCTAAACAAGGGTCAGCCTTTCACTCTACCCACAGCCAGGCAGACGTTAACAACAGATGCTTCAGATTACGCCTGGGAGCACACATAGCAGGAAAATGTATTCAGGGCAGGTGGACCACAGACCAAATGCATCTCCACATCAATCAAAAAGAGATGTTGGCTGTACAAAATGCCCTAACAGCTTTCAAGGGCCTTCTGCATCCAGGACAATTATTATTAAAGACAGGCAACACCACAGTAATGTGGTACATAAACAAGCAAGGGGGCACTCATTCTTACCCCCCCATGCAGACAAGCCATGACCTTGTGGAACTTATCAAGTTCATCTGCAAGCACAATTCCTGCCAGGAAAGAAAAACACGTTGGCAGACGACTTAAGCAGAAACATCATGGATCCTCACGAGTGGAAATTAAATCCACAAGTCTTCAGCATGATAACGCAAAAATGGGGGTTCCCGGACATAGATCTTTTTGCCTCCCCACTGAATTGCCAACTACAAAAATTCTGCACAAGGGCTTATCACACAAGCATGGAAAGTGGATGCTCTTTCGTTCAGTTAGAAAAGCCTAAAAGTCTATGCCTTCTCACCACTGCCTCTCCTTTCAAAGGTACTCCTAAAAGCCAGACAAGAAAAACCACAGATGATCCTGATTGCTCCAGATTGGCCATGCCAACATTGGTACCCAATCTTAAAGAACTTAGCTCAAGGCCCGCCTTGGATTTTGCCTCAAATTCCACACCTACTGACTCAACAAAACAATCAGATTCTGCACAGTCAGCTCAAAACCTTAAACCTGGCTGCATGGCAGATTCATTAGCCAAACAGACAGCACGTCTCTCTAAAGCTGTTATGGATGTCATTTTGGAGGCCAGGAGGCCTAGCACCAGGAAATCTTACTTAGAAAAGTGGAAGAGATTCTGTGCCTTGAACCAGGCTGAAAGCCTTGACCCTCTTGTCCCAAACATTCCTCAGATACTACAATACTTAACTGAGATGCTGGACAAAGGACTATCCTTCTCATCCATTAAGATCCACGCCTCTGCCATCTCAGCTCATTACAATACAGCTCCTCCTATTTTCTCTCATCCATTGCTAAAGCAGTACCTCAGAGGGGCTAAAAACATAAGACCGCCCCGGAGAGCACCAACACCTACTTGGGACCTCAACTTTGTCTTGGAAAAACTCACTTTACCTCATTTCGAGCCAGCCAATTCAGCAGAATTAAAATATGTATCATGGAAAACTGCTCTGCTTCTGGCAATAACCTCAGCACGAAGACTTTCAGAGTTACAGGCACTAATGACAGTGGAGCCCTTCATCATTTTTCACCAAGACAGGTTTTCTTTAAGAACAAACCCTTCTTTTATGCCTAAGGTGGTATCCAGTGTGGCTCCTAACCAAACAATTCACTTGCCAACCTTTTATCCAAATCCCCAGAATAAAGGGGAGAGACTTCTACACTCCTTGGACATACACAGACAATTACGTTTCTACTTGGACAAAACAAAAACTTTCAGAAAAACTGAACAATTGTTTGTTTCATATGCTGCAGGATCACAGGGAAAGGCTATTTCAAAGCAGACCATTTCAAAGTGGATAGGACACTGTATCCAGTTCTGCTACACACAGCATGGGAAACCTGTACCTACTAACATAAGACCACATTCCACTAGGGCAATTGCCACTTCTACTGCCTACCTTAGAGGAGTACCTACCAAGGACATTTTGGAAGCTGCAACTTGGGAGTTCAGTGCACACCTTTACCAATCATTACCACTTGCCTCTTTATTCTAGATCCAGAGCTGGCTTTGCCACTGCAGTGCTGCAGGGCCTCATAGCCACACCAAACCCTCTATAAAACCAGGCACCCAGACTCAGCTTTGGGATTCAACCCAAGTGTAATGACTGCAGCAGTGAAATACGATGAACATAGTACAGATGTTCATCGTGCATACAGCTGCAGTCGTAACAGATGGGTTTTCCTACCGTCAGGCGGATCCTCGGTCAGCTGAATTCCAAAGTCTAGGTCCGGTGTTGGTTGTCGTCGCTTCTTCCCTGACGTCAGTGCGACAGGGGTATAAAAGAACCAGCTGACGCCATTTTCTTCAGTCTTTCTTGCCGCGCGGTGCCCAAAGCAGAAGCAGTTCGCAAGTGCCGGTCGGCCAGCTCCTGAGATTACGAATATTTTTCAACCGAAGTCTTCTTGAAAGCTAAGTACCCCATTGGGGAAACTTTTCTTGCCTCAGACCGATGTCAGACAAAGTTAATAATTGCATTTCATTTGGGAAGCAAATACCGCATAAGGATTTTCATTCCCTCTGCATTCCTTGCTTAGGCCCAGACCACGACGTCTCGTCCTGTCATTTTTGTGCTACATTCAACAGACGCACCATTAAGCGTCGGGCGGAGTTCGCCCAACACTATTTTGGCAAAAAATTTAACTACATTATGTCGTCGGATACTCCGACTCCAGTTTTGAGTAAAAGACGCAAAGATAAGGACCGACATACAAGGTCCGCGGTTTCTACCGACACCACGCCAAATCCGACTACAGGTGGTCCGGTTCTCAGTGAGGCACCTATGCAGCCCCTGACTACAGACGACACTTCATTGGCGGTGCCTACTGTACCCGAGGTCGCAGGCTCTTCGGCCCACACCCCGACTACCGATACCGAAGCCACTCTTGGCGGTGAAACTCAGAGTTTAGACAGGTCTGCCACCTCTCAAAGTGTCTTCAGGCCTTCCTCTTCTTTTTCCATCAAGGCTTTCACTAAGTCTAAAGCAGCCATGCATACTAAGAGACAAGCTCCACAGGGCCCTTCCCCAGGCCCCATGCCTAAAAAGCAGATGCTCAAAATGGCTGAGGATTTGATTACTCTTATCAGGAGTTCTCAACCACCCCCCCGGACAAAAGGCCCAGAGTGGAGGAAGAATCCCCCTCCTTGGACCAGGCCTCCATTATTTCAGAGCATTCTGATGACCAGGAACAGGCATACTCCCCTTTTGAGGATTCTGATGCAGAGGAGTCCATTCCCTCTGTCTCCCCCCCTGATGATTACTCTTTTGGGGAAACCTTGCATACCTTGAGGGAACACTTCCACTGGGAAGGCCAAGAGTACTCAAACTCCAAGAAAAGGCTTAGGGACTTTCTCTTGCTCCCTCAGCACAGGCCTCTGGCTATACCTCCTGTCTTAGACATTCTAGATGATGTGTATTTGGAGGCCTGCCTTAACCCAGACTCTTTACCTCCAGCCCTAGTCAAGCCTGACCGGTATTACCGGGTTCCTGACTCACACCAATTCCTATACAAAAGCCATGCGGCTGACCCAGAAACTATCTCACAGGGCCCCAAGGGAATTAAGGCCTCCACTGCTAAAAATCCATTACCTTCAGAAAGAGATTCCAGAGCTTTAGAAAGGTGGGGGAAAAAGGTATACACCTCGGCCACCTTGACCATGAGGGCATTAAACTGCCAGTTCCATATGTTAAAGTACCAACAGTTTCTGTTATCACAGTTGAGAAGCAAAATGTCACAACCTGAACAACCAGACTTGAAGGAGTTGCAGGATTTGATGCACAGTGCAGAACAAGTGGGTAAACATACCTTGCAATGTGGTTTTGATGCTTTAGAGGCCTCATGTAGAGCTGCTGTTACAGGATCAGTCATACGTAGACATGCCTGGCTCAAAGAGCAAATCTTACCAGATCATGTCAAAGCTAAATTACTAGATGCCTCTCTGCAAAAAGATGTATTATTTGATGTTAAAGCTGAGGAGGTATTAAAGAAAATGGAGGAAAAGGCAAAATCAATGCAAACAGTGAAAGATTTCCTACAAGTACAACCTCCACGTTTCAGTAGAAATTGGCCTTCCAAAAATTGGTCCTTTCCAGCCATGGACAGACCCCAAAGAGGTAGATACAGGCGCCCGAGGGGCAGAGGGCAATCTCAAGGATCATTTAGAGGCAGACAATGGCAAGCTCCTACACAAAGAGTTGGTGAGGATAGTTCACAGCCATTCAGAAAGCAGACCCAATGACTTTCCCCTTTGCATGCCAAGCAAGGCTCAAATGGCAGCACCTTTAGGCAGAAAACTGGCATTATTTTCGAAAAATTGGCATATTGTCACAAAAGACAAATGGATCCTGGACATTATAAACAGAGGCTACAGATTCCATTTTCACACCCTTCCAAAAATGAGAGGCATGCCAAACCTGCCACACAATCAAAGGGCAGAGGCACAAAAACATATTTCAGATCTCATGGACATGAAAGCTATTCAAGAGGTACTTACACAAGAACAAGATCAAGGTTTTTACTCCAGACTATTCCTGGTACCAAGGAATGGAAAAGATTGGAGACCTATTTTGGATCTATCCATCCTAAACACATTTTTACTCGTGCCAAAATTCAAGATGCTCACATTACAGCAGCTTCTTCCCATACTGGGCAAGGAGTCTTGGCTGGTAACATTGGACCTCAAGGAGGCATACCTGCATGTCCCAATCAGAGAACATTGCAGAAGATACCTCAGATTTCTTGCAGGTTCAACCCATTATCAATTCTCTGCATTGCCCTTTGGCTTATCTACTGCGCCCAGAGTATTCACGAAATGCCTGGCATCAGTAATTGCCTACTGCAGACTTCAAGGGATACAAATATATCCATATTTGGACGACTGCCTGATCCAAGCGGACAGCAATCACATACTTCTGAAACATCTGGCTTTTGTAATAATGTTGATGAATTCTCTGGGATACACAGTCAACAAAAAGAAATCAAAGTTAATACCCTCTCAAACAATAATTTTCCTGGGTGCCAACTTGGACACAAACACCCAGATGGCCTACCTCACGCCAGAGAAACAGGGGCAACTAACTCAATACTTCAGAAAACTAGCAAATTTCACCAGGCTGACTGCAAGGAAAATCCTGCAGGCTCTGGGATTCATGGCATCTTGCATTCTACTAATCCCATGTGCAAAGCTGCATATGAGGAAACTTCAATGGTACCTGAAAAACCTATGGTCTCAACACAGCCACAGTTTGGAAAAAATAATACCACTGATTCCATGTCTTCAAAAGGAATTTCTGTGGTGGACTCAAGCATGCCAAAGAAACACAGGTCTCCCATTCTGCAAGCCTCAAGCAAATCAAGTCATCACAACAGATGCCTCGGACTACGCCTGGGGGGCGCACATGACAGATCGGTGCATTCAGGGCAAATGGTCCCAAAAAGAAAAGCACCTACACATCAATCAAAAGGAAATGCTTGCAGTAATAAATGCTATTATAGCTTTCAAAGATCTTCTGCATCCAGGTCAACTATTGATAAGGACAGACACCACAGTAATGTGGTACATAGACAAACAGGGAGTAACCCATTCATACCCCCCTATGCAGGCTGGCCATGTCTCTTTGGAACATGGCTCTGGAATTACAAATTGAACTTCAAGCACAGTACTTGCCAGGCAAGGAAAACACGCTGGCAGACGACCTAAGCAGAAATATGACAGATCCACATGAATGGAAGTTGCATCCTCAAGTTTTTACAGAGATAATTCAAGCATGAGGAAGGCCAGACATAGATCTCTTTGCCTCCCACAAAAATCACCAATTGGCAAAATTCTGCTCAAGGACTTTTCATCCACAGGCCTGGAGAGTGGATGCACTCTCTTTCAGTTGGACAACAATGACAGTTTATGCCTTTCCACCTCTTCCTCTGCTGCCCAAAGTTCTATTAAAAACCAGAGCAGACAGACCAAAGATGATTCTCATTGCTCCAGACTGGCCAAGACAACACTGGTACCCACTCCTGAGGAACCTGACGCATTCCCCACCATGGACCCTACCTCTAATGCCTCTTCTTCTGACTCAGCACAGCTTCAAAACTCTTCACAGTCAGCTGAAAACACTCAATCTGGCCGCATGGAAGATTCCTTAACTTCACAACAGACCCTACTCTCCAAGGAGGTGCAGGATGTCATTTTGGAGGCCAGAAGGCCTTCTACTAGAAAAGCTTACTCCGCAAAATGGAAACGGTTTTGTGCCTGGAATGAGAAAAAGGGCCAGAATCCTGGAAATCTGAATTTACCTCAGATATTACAGTATCTAGTTGAGATGCTAAACAGTGGACTTTCATTCTCCTCCATCAAAATCCATGCCTCAGCCATTTCTGCAGAATACAACACTGATCCTCCTTTATTCTCTCACCCCCTCTTAAGACAGTTCCTCAGAGGGGCTAAGAATATAAAACCCCCAAGGAAACAACCAGTACCTGCTTAGGACCTCAATTTCATTCTAGAAAAGCTGACCTTGCCTCCTTTTGAGCCAGCTGCCTCAACAGAATTGCAATATTTGTCCTGGAAAACAGCCTTCCTTCTGGCTATCACCTCAGCTCGCAGGATATCGGAACTACAAGCCCTCATGACTGTGCAGCCTTTCATCATTTTCCATCAGGACAGAGTTTCCTTACGAACCAATCCATCCTTTATGCCAAAGGTAGTATCCAGGGTAGCTTTGAATCAGGCTATCCACTTACCTACCTTTTACCCTAATCCTCAAAACAAAGGGGAGAGACTACTACATTCCTTGGACATCCACAGACAGCTGCGTTATTATTTGGATAGAACAAAGCCTTTCAGAAAATCAGAGCAACTCTTTGTGTCCTATGCTACAGGAGCTCAAGGAAAACCAATTTCCAAACAGACAATCTCAAAATGGATAGCCCACTGCATACGCTTTTGTTACTCTTTTCATGGTAAAACTGTACCTGCAGGCATCAGATCTCACTCCACAAGGGCCACAGCTACCTCTGCAACTTTCCTCAGAGGGGTTCCTACCAAGGATATTTTGGAAGCAGCCACTTGGAGTTCTGTGCGCATACCTTTCTCCAAGCACTATCACCTTCCATTATACTCCAGAACTAGAGCAGGCTTTGCCACTGCAGTCTTGCAGGGCATCCTGGCTCCTCCTAGTTCCTACCATCCCTTTTTAGCTTTGGGATTCTACCCATCTGTTATGACTGCAGCTGTATGCACAATGAACATAGTACAGTTTTGTACCTACCATAAATGTAGATGTTCGATTGCTAATACAGCTGCAGTCCAGGTTTCCCTCCCTCCTTCCCCTCTTGGGACAGGCCTATTGGCTAACACCTCCTCATACAACCTGATTGGGGTATTCATTTATGGTGTATTTGCTTGCAACTACTGTTTTTTGATTATATTGCATTGCATTATTACATAAATTTATGTATTGCCTTCCTTATGGGGGCACCTGACATCTGGGGCAAGAAAAACTGAAGAAAATGGTGTTGGCTGGTTCTTTTATACCCCTGTCGCACTGACGTCAGGGAAGAAGTGACGACAACTGACGCCGGACCTAGACTTTGGAATTTGGCCGACCGAGGACCCGCCTGACAGCAGGAAACCCCATCTGTTATGACTGCAGCTGTATTAGCACTCGAACATCTACATTTATGGTAGGTACAAAACTACTTTTTGTACCTACCATAAATGTAAATGTTCGAGTGTCTTCACTGCTGCATTCCTGGTTACCCACCCGCCATCCCCTCTTTATCACCTGGGTCATATCTATACCTTTCTACACTATACTGCCTATTTGGTGTATTTGCTGGTTACTGAAGGTTTTGTTTTTACATTATTGTATGTTTTATTAGCAATATGTATTGCCTACCTTTTTGGGGGCACCTGACATCTGGGGCAAGAAGAACTGAAGAAAATGGCGTCGGCTACATCATGTATATCCCTGACGCACTGATGTCAGGGAAGAGGTGACAGCAACCGATGCCGGACCAAGACTTTGGAACTCTGGCCAATTGCGGGACTGCCTGATGGCAGGATAACCCAAGTGTAATGACTACAGCAGCGAAGACACTCGAACATCTACATTTATGGCAGGTACAAAACTGTACTTTTTTGACAAATAAACAAATAATCCGTCTCAACAAAATTCATACAAGCAGATGTTTAAGAAGAAATGACAGTGGGGTTCCAAAATGAATTCAGGAACTTTCCCAAACCAGCGACAGTCTAACAAGTCAGAATGACTATTTAAGGGATCTTGTCTCCTCCTCTCCTCCTCTCCCTTTCCACCCTTGCAGCCCTGTTTTTTTCCAGAAAGTCTAAATCTTCATTTTTCTCTTTGGCAACAGATCAGACAAATGGGTTCTGAATTTCATTCATCAAGGTTGAAAATGGCAGTGGGAGAATATTCCTCCTTTGCAGGGGGGCAATCCCTCATCGACCAGACTCATTTCCACATGTTCTTCATTACATGCTTTCACATGAAGCGATAGTACCAGTACCTGCTTCCCAGATTGGGAAAGGTTTTTATTCAAGAATGTTTTTACTGACAAAGAAAGAAAGAAAATGCTTGAAGACAAGTTATGGATCTTTCTTTCTTAAACCTGTTTTTAAAAGTGCCCAAGATCAAAATAATATACCCTTCACAGCCTGTTACGTCTTCATTCAAGTTTCCTGGTAACACCAGATTAAGATACTTATCACATCCCAATTCATCCAGACTTCAGGTGTTTCTTAAGGTCTGATGCATCTGAATCACATTATCAGCTCTCTACCTTGCCCTTTGTGTTCATTCTTGGTGCAGTGTATAGTTAAAAATGTTGAGCTCCGGTTGTAGCTCATTGCAGGCTACAGGGTGTCCACATTTTCCCATATTAAGATGGCTTGTTTACCTTGGCAGAGTATCAGAAATCTCTTATTTAAGTGAGAGATATCTTACACAAGCTTGGTTTCTAAGAGAACATTCAAATGTCTTTTTTGACTCCTCCACACAGAATTGTATTCTTCTCGTATCAGCTAGACACCTTGGTTCAAAAAGCTTTTCTTCCACAGGAAAAATAGATCTGTATCTAGATTTATTTTCTATTCAGACTTCAATTATCGCAAGGGAATACCTCAGGATTTTGGGTCTCAATGTTTTCCCTGGCAAGACTACACATGAGAAAGATAACAGTGGTATCTGAAGTCTGTTTTGCCCCAGCAGCATACTTGTCTTTTCAAATCCCATTGCTGGGGTTTGTCAGTAGAGAAATCACTTGGTGGAGACAGCAGTTATTCTTTGATCCAGATCTCCCATTTTCCCTCCCAGTTCCAAAGCTGTTAGTCACCACAGACCCCTCTGAATTTACATGGGAAGCAGTTTCAGTAGGGATAAAACTACAAGGTGTGTGGGACACCAAAGAATGATGCAATTACATAAATATAAATAGATGCTTGCCCTGATCAAGGCACTCAACTCTCTGAATCATCATTGGTCCCTGGGACTTCTTGAAGTTGTTATAGACAATACCACTATATTTTGTGGTACATCAAAAAGCAAGGGGGAACCAAGTCATACCCCCTTTATAAGCTAGCCATGTTGACTTGGGACATAGCTTCACAGCACTGTCTCAGTGTACAGGCATCCTCCATTCTGTCAGAGCAAATTTGTGTGGCAGACAGGATGAACTGGACATGGACAGCCCCTTACAAATGTAAATTAGATTAGGGGATCTTCCTGGATTTCAACCATCTATGGAGAGTTCCTCAGGTAGACCTATTTGTCTCCACCCTGAACAATCAGGTGGCAAGATTCTGCTCCAGGACTCCATGCAAGAAGGCCTGGAAGATGGCTGCCTTTTCTTTTCTTTGGGCAGGAGTCTTCCTATGTGCTTTTCCATCATTTCCATTTATATCTAGGGAGCTTCTGAAGGTTCAGAAGGAATTCCCCAAGATCATTCTGGTGAGTCCCTTCTGGCCCAGGAAACAGAGGTACTCCTTTCTTTTGCAAATGGCCAAGGGCATTTACCACAAGCTTTCTCACTGAATGGATGTCTTCACATCTACTGATCATGTAGCCCAGGCTGGTATGACCCTGACCTTGAGTATCATCTTACCCTCACCAAGAATGATGCCACAGTATAAAGAAAAAAATGTCAAATTTTAACAATTGGTTAAAATATTGGTGTCACTCAAAGGGGATCCGGTGTCTGTCAGCCTGGGATGACATGCTTGACAAGCCACGCTGCTTCGCTAGGGGCAGCTTGCACCTGTCACCCCTGGGCTTTCGAATACTGGCTAAGGGTCTTGCCACCCCCATAGTGCCTTTTTTAGGCAAGGCTCAAAAGACAAACCCACCTCCATAGAAAATACAGAGAAAAAGAAACTAAGGGTAATGCTACTCAACGCCAGAAGTCTAAACCTCAAAATGCATGCACTCGAGACTCTCCACAGTATGGAGAACATCGATGTCTGTGCGGTAAGAGACCTGGTTCAAGGCTCCAGAGTGCACCCCAGCACTACCAGGGTATACTTCATACCATGCTTTCCAGCCACAAAGCTCAGACCGAACCACAAAATGAGGGGGAGTATCCATATATATCAAAAATACCCACACCTCCAGATTAGTAGCACTACACGAAGCTATGGAAACCATCCACGTGCAACTAACAGTAGGCAAAACTGCATTTCAGTTTATAGCCTGCTACAGACCACCCTCCCAAACTCAGGAACCCCACTCGGCCTTCCTGAAAACATTGGAGAACATGAAAGTCTCTCCAAACACCATCATACTGGGTTACTTCAACTACCCTAACATTCACTGGGTAAACTACTCAAGCCCACACACCCTTACCCAAAGGTTCCTAGAGTTTATAAACTCAAATGCCATGGAACAACTGGTCAATACCCCCACAAGAGGGGATAACATATTGGATCTGGTCATCACATACATAGGGATGCTATGTTCCACACCAGAGGTATACCCCTCACTGGTAAGATCAGACCACAAATTAATCTCACTGGACATACATATCCCATCCCCACCCCAAGCCAAGGTAACCACGGTGAAGAACTTCTCAAAAGCAAACTTCACACTTCTCAAAACAGAGGTGGAAACCTTCAAAGCCCCTGGGCCAGTGAAAAACACGTCTCAAACCGCAGAATCCTTCACAAATGCATTCTATGGACACCTACAGGAATGCATGGGTCATGCCATCCCAAATAAAACCAAGACTCACTCCTCCAAGGGCAGGAGACCTGTCTGGTGGACCCCAGCCATAAATAAGGTTTACAACAAAAGGAGGAAGCTACTATATGATAGAGCAAGATCCCAAAAAGGGAAGGCAACCCTGATCAGTACCAGCAAGAAGCTACGATCCCTCATAAAATCATATAAGGCCAGCTTCGAAAGAAAAATTGCACAAGATGCAAAGGGCAACCACAAGGCATTCTTTAGTTATGTCAGGAACCTGGGCGGCAACTCCCAGATATGCTCCGAGTTTGTGCAAAATGACAAAAAATACACTGAACCAACAGACATTGCCAACATCCTGGCAGACAGATTCAGTGCAAATTTCTCCCCCCCATCCCCCCCAAAAGAGCAAATCTCCATCCCAACAGAGTGTAACCTCCCAGACATCACAGATGATCAGGTGAGAGCTGCCCTCTCCAAAGCAAAAAAACACAGCATCAATGGGACCAGACAGTGTCCTGGGATGTGTTCTACACGAGCTACAAGATGAGCTAAACCCTCACCTAAAGTCCCTGTTCAACTTCAGCCTTACCACAGGATATGTACCCAAGGAATGGCGTACAACAACGGTGGTCCCGCTCCACAAGGGAGGTGCCACAACGGACCCGGTAACTATCGCCCTATAAGTCTGACTAGCCTGGTCTGCAAAGCTATGGAGCGTATCATCATGGAACTCATAAACAATGATATTGGAAACCTGCAGACACTGGATCCTACCCAGTTCGGCTTTATTAAGGGCAGGTCTTGCCTCTTGAACCTAGTCGATTTCTTTGAAACAGTTACCAGGGCCATAGGCGAGGGGAAAGTCATCCACACAGCCTACCTGGACCTCGCAAAAGCCTTCGACACAATACCCCACTCTGGTATCATAAATAAGCTAACCAGCTTAAATATCAACCCCTATGTCAAAAGGTGGGTTGCAAACTGGCTCAGGGATAGAACCCACGCAGTCAGAATTGCAGGAGCCTTGTCAGACTCTAAACCAGTTACAAGTGGAGTTCCACAAGGCTCAGTCCTGGGACCTCTCTTGTTCGGCATTTACATCTCTGAGGCACAGGCAAACACGGGAGGACTATGGCTGATGAAGTTCGCAGATGACTGCAAACTAGGTGCCATAATAGACTCCCCGGCTGACACAAGCATTCTCCAAAAGGGTCTCACAGAGACAGATAACTGGTGCCAGAGTCATGGCCTAAAGCTAAATGCAAAAAAAATGCATAGTCATCCCCTCTGGGAAAAACAAAGTGCCCACAGGCTACCACATAGGAGGTAACACACTAAGTATGGAGGAAGTAATTAGGGACTTGGGGACCCAAGTAGATAGTAATCTCTCCTTTGACAACCACATTGCCAAAGTGGTCAGAACGACCTTCTATATAGCCCACCTCATCATGAAAGGTTTCACATCTAGATCAAATTAGGTCATTGTACCACTCTATTCATCACTCATCAGGCCCATAATTGAATACAATGCCCCATTTGGGATGCACCTTACCCGACACCTGTAGCAACTGGAAAGACCCCAAAAGTATCTCACCAAGAGGATAAAGGGACTCAAACAGATGCCCTATGCAATCAGGCTAAAGAAACTCCAGCTCTACTCAGTTGTCTACCGCCTACTCAGGGGCGATCTGTGCCTGACTTATAAAGCCATGTCCAACCCAGAATTAATGGACATGCTCCATCTCAAGAAATCCAGATCCCTTAGAGCTACACATTCTAGAGACTTAAACCTGAGCACAGAAATAAATAGGACATGCTGGAGGGACAGATTCATATCCCAGAGACTCCCATCACTCTGGAACAAAATCCCAGTCCAGGTTAGGCAGAGCCCGTCACTGACCCTCTTCAAGAAAAATCTTGACGAGTGGATGGAAGACCGTAAGTATACCCCCGGGATCACAACTGGGTCCCTGCTAGACAGAGGCACAATAAATTAACCGTAAAGGGACAATATTCTGTGACCTAATATTCATAGGCACAGTCTACAAATCTAAAAGAATGGCGAAAGCCAAACACACTCTGGCTAGGCTTGTAAATGCCGTAGGGCAGATAACCTAGTATCAACCTATGAACCTATAAGATCAAGAATGTTTGATGCACTCCAATACCCAATCAGCTTCAGGTGACTGCATGGATGATAGGGTTTTAATTCCCTTTAGACACCTCTTTACTGAGGTCATGCATCAGGTTATGATGGAGGCAAGAAAGCCTTCTACTAGCAAGTCATATATTAGCAAATGAAAAGGCTTTTTTAGCTGATGCCAACAACATAATCAGGACCCATTGAGGGCTAGTTGTTCTCTAGTTTTACAGTATTTGTGTGAGTTGCTATCCTATGGCCTTTCTTACTCCATCAAGGTTAATTTTCTGTCATTTTAATGTGTCTGCCCATGGATCCTCCTCTTTCAGTGCATTCTCATGTCAAAATGAAATGGAGTTTTGCATAAGTGGCCCCTCCTTGGGATCTTAATTTTGTGTTAGAGGAGCCAAGACTTGCTGCATTTGAACCAGCTAACCTGGCTGACTTGAGGATGTTCTTCATGTTTCACTGTTGCAGTCAACACATTTGGGTTATCCCTGCAAGTGTAGCCATCGGCTGGCCTGAATACCGGAGGCGTAGTATTTCTGTGTCAGTTGCTGTCACTTCAGGACTGATGTCAGGTCATCAGTAGTATAAAGTAAGGCAGCCGACACCATTGCATCAGTCTTTCTTGCCGAGGAGCCCAAAGAAGAAGCAGTTCGCACGAGTGCTGGTCAGCTGCTACCTGAGTTTCGTCTTCTGAATTGAAGCTAAAGTATTCTAAAGCTAAGTACTCCATTGGGGACCCTTTTTTCTTGCTCTAACTGATGTCAGAAAAAGTTAACAATTGTCTCGCCTGTGGAAAGCAAATACCACACAGAGACTTTCATTCTTACTGCGTTACTTGCTTAGGCACAGACCACGATGTGCCTCGTTGTTGCTTTTGTGCTTTGTTTAACTCCAGAACTATACATCGTCAGGCCCTTTTTCTAGCAAGATATTTTTGCTTACATTCCTCGAATTCCGATATGGCTTTGGTAAGCCATCCGACAGCAGATGCCCTGAAAAAATGAGACAGACCGGACAGATCCAAACCTACCGATGACACTTCCGTTAAACTAGTCATCAGTTCTCAGGTCCTCAGTGAGACACTTTCACAGCCCCTGATGCCCGCTTCTGTGGATTCGTAGGCTGCTACCGAGACCCTTTCAGAGTCCAGTATGCCGTGAAACTCTTTGACTAAGAATCCTGCGGTTGTCTCTACCTTGGATGTGTCCGGAGCCGCTGAGCAGGCACCGGCTTCCGAGGAAGTACTTTGCACTACTGATTCTCGACACAAACCGATGACTTCTTTCTCGTCTACCGTTCTTTCGTAAACTACCGACTTTCTAAGGCCCAGGGTATGAGCCACACCTAAGAAACTGACAACCCATTCTCAGGCCCCTGCTTCCTTGCCTCAGTCTCAAATGCTTAAAATGGCGGAAGACCTTATCATGCTGATTAGGGGAAAATAAGCTACCCCTTCCAAAAGGAAAAGAGATCTGTCCCCAGTAGTTTTATCTGAACAGGACTCGTGCTTTTGAATATGAAGACATGCAGCCCCTCTCTGCTTATGAGGATTCTGATGCAGAGGAATTCATTCCTTCAGCCTCTCCACCCGAGTACTTTTCCTTTGGGGAAACCCTTCATACCTTAAGGGAGCATTACCAAAGGGAATTTCAGGACTACCCTCAGTCTAAAAATAGACTCAGAGAATTCTTAGATCTTCCACAGCACAGACCCCTGGCCATTCCCCCAGTCTTGGATGTTATGGACGATGTTTTCCTAGAATTCAGTTTGACTCCTGACACCCTCCCTCCTGCTCCTAGAAAACCTGACAGGTATTACAGAGACCCTGACTCACGCACATTTCTTTTCAAAAATCCTACTGTTGAACCTGAGGTAATTTCTCAAAGGCCTAAAGGAATTAAAGCAACCTCTGCTAAGAATCCCACCCCTTCAGATAGGGATTGCCGGGCACTAGACAGATGGGTTAAAAAAGTATACACCTCTGCTACTCTTGCTATCACACTCTAAATTGTCATTTTCATATGTTAAAATTTCAGCAACATAGCATGGAACTCCCCAAAAAAGTGTCTTCCTTTCCTGCTTGTGCAGAATCGAAAGAGTTACAAGAGTTAATGTGTTCTGCAAGTCAAGTAACTAAGCACACCTTATACTGTGGTTTTGACACCCTAGAAGCTTCTTGTAGGGCAGCAGTCACCGGTTCTGTCCTTAGAAGGCATGCTTGGCTTAAGGAACAGCCCTTGCCAGACCATGTCAAATCTAAATTATTGGGTGCACAATTGCACAAAGACAACTTATTTGGCACCAAGGCAGAGGAGGTCTTAAAAACGATAGAAGAAAAAGCTAAATCGATGTACACAGTTAAGGATTTCCTACAGGTCCAGCCACACAGGTTCAGCAGAAATTTCCCCTCCAAGCAGTGGTCCTTGTCTGCCCTTACAAGGCCAGTTCAACCCATACCCTGGGGAAGCAGACCCCCCAGGCAGCAGCCACAGGGAATGCAGAGATCAGAGCAGTGGAGTTCCTCCACTTCAAAACCAGGGAGTTCTAAGCCACCCCCTCATGGTAAGAACTCACAATGACTCTCCTCCCCCACCCCCTCCCTCTGCCCACCTGCACTTGCCCCTAGGAGGAAAACTCTCCTTCCACGTAAGCACCTGGGCCACCATTACCAACGACCACTGGGTCCTCAACATAGTGTCCCAGAGATGCACATTTTCTTTTTACACTCTTCCAAACCCAAAAGGGTTCCCACATCTACCACCAATCCAGTGGGGAGAGGTGAAACAGCAAATCTTTTCCCTACTCTCTATGAGGACAATAGAGCATGTTCCTGCAGAACAGATAGGCCAAGGTTTCTACTCCAGACTTTTTCTGGTACCCAGAAAAGAGGGCACCTGGTGCCCCAGCCTTGATCTATCAATTGTAAGCACCTTCCTGGTGAAACCAACATTTAAAATGCTCACCCTTCAGCAACTGCTACCCATGCTGTCCAAGAATGATTGGCTAGCCACCTTAGACCTAAAAGAGGCCTACCTCCACATTCCTATCAGGAAATCATGCAGGAAATATCTATGTTTCTGAGCAGGATCTCTGCACTTTCACTTTTCTGCACATCCCTTTGGCTTACCTACTGCTCCCAGAGTTTTCACAAAATATCTGTCTCCCGTCATTGCCTTTTGCTGACAAAGGAATATCCAAATTTACCCATACTTGGACGACTGCCTAATTTAGACAGACAGTCAGGAAAAGCTGCTCAAGCACCTGACCTTTGTAAAGTCCCTACTGACCTCCCTAGGGTACACTTACACCAGAAAAGCAAACTTCTCTCAACTAACCACCAGACCCCAGTTATATTCAAGGAAAATCTTGCAAGCTCTAGGGTTCATGTCATCTTGCATTCTACTCATTCCATATGCCAGACTGCATATGAGGAAACTAAAATGGTACCTAAAAAGCCTTTGGTGTCAACACTCAAGACCTGGAAACTTTTATATGAATGATACCTTGCCTAAGGAAAGACTTTCTTTGGTGCGCAGCAGCATGCTCCCACAACAAGGGACTACCTGTCTCACCACCCCCCACTGCCCAGACCCTCACCACAGTCACATCAGACTATGCCTGGGATGCACATCTGGATGGCAGGTGCATACAGGGCCAATGGAGCCCACAGCAAATCCATCTGCACATCGGCCAAAAAGAGATGTTAGCTGTCCAGCACGCATTGACAGCTTTCAGGCCCCTTCTCTTCCCAGGAGCTCTCCTGATCAAAACAGACACCACCGTGATGTGGTATATCAACAAGCAGGGAGGGACTCAATCCTACCCTCTACGCAGGCTGACCATGACCCTTTGGCACACAGCCTCTGCCATGCAACCCCACCTGTTGGCACAATTCCTGCCAGGCTCTCTAAGCTCTCTGGCAGACCACTTAAGCAGAAATCTTCTGGACCCACATGAGTGGCAGATAGACCAAAAAATCTTCACCCTAATAACTCCGAAATGGGGCAACCTGAAGGTCGAACTCTTTGCCTGCCACACCAACCATCAGCTCAGCAAGTTCTGCACAAGGGTGCAGCACTGCATGGCTTGGAAAGGGGATGCCCTATCCTTCCCCTGGGTCAGTCTTTCGGTCTAGGCATTTCCCCCACTACCTCTCATCACCAGGGTACTGCTCAAAATAAGGGAGGAAAAACCAAGGGCAATTCTGATTTCTCCAGACTGGCCTCGCAAGCACTGGTACCCACTGCTGTGCAGCCTGCCCCCACTGCCACCATGACATCTCCCTGAAACCCCAACCCTCCTGACCCAGAGGAAAGGAGAATTCATGCATCCCCAATTGCAGACCCTCAATTTGGCAGCCTGGCTTATTCTCTGACCTCTGATCAGTCTGCCAACTTTGAGAAACAGGTTCTAAATGTTATACATGAGGCTAGACGCCCTAGCACTAGAAAGTTTTATGCTGACAAATGGAAAATGTTCTGCACCTGGATTCAGGCTAAGGGAGCAGATACAGTACAGCCCTCCCTACCTCTCATCCTGGATTACCTAGCCGACCTGCTACACAGTGGTCTCTCCTGTTCCTCTATTAAAATTCATGCCTCTGCTGTCTCTGCTCATTTCCACACTGAACCTCTCCTTTTCTCACACCCTCTGATCAAACAGTTTCTAAGAGGGGCTAGCAACTTGAGGCCACCCAGACGAGCACCTACCCCAGCTTGAGACCCAAACTTTGTGTTGAAAAAGCTCACCCTGCCCCCCTCTTTGAACCAGCATCTTCAGCAGAGTTAAAATTTCTCTCCTGGAAGACAGCTTCACTTCAGCTAGAAGAGTCTCTAAGCTACAAGCACTCATGGCTGTAGAGCCCTTCATCATCTTCCATGCTGACAGAGTGTCCCTCAGGACTAACCCATCCTTCATGCCCAAAGTGGTGTCCAGTGTGGCTCTCAACCAATCCATTCATTTGCCCACCTTTTTCCCTAACCCACAAAACAAGGGGGAAAGGATCCTGCACTCTCTAGATGTGCACAGATAACTCAGATTCTATCTATACAAGACTAAATCATTCAGAAAGACTGATCAATTACTGGTCAGCTTTGCTGCAGGGGCAGAGGGCAAAGCCATCTCCAAACAAACCATTTCCAAATGGATAGCACACTGCATCCATTTCTGTTACAAGCAACACAGAAAAACTCCCCCTAAGGGGGTCAGGACTCACTCTATCAGTGCAGCCTCCACCTCTGCAGCTTTCCTCAGAGGAGTCCCCACCAGGGACATCCTGGAGGCTGCCACCTGGACATCTGTTCACACTTTCACCAAGCATTACCACTTGCCTATCATCTCCAAATCCAGGGCAGGCTTTGCTACTACAGTCTTGCAGAGCATCCTAGTCAGCCCCTAGTCTCCTTGACTGCCACCACCCTTTTCCTCAGCTTTGGGAGTCAACCCAAATGTGATGACTGCAACAGTGAAACACGAAGAACATAGTACAGTTGTGTACATTTACCGTAAATGTAGATGTCTGAGTGTATTTACTGTTGCAGTTCTGGTTTCACTCCCTCAATCCACCTCCTCTCTCTCTCCTTACAAGGAACTTTTTGGTATTTACTCTCTACTGGTGGGGTTCTTCCACCATATCCTGGCTCCCACTTGGGGGTTCCTGACAGGGCAAGAAAAACTGATGTATTGGCGTCTGCTGCCTTACTTTATACTACTGATGACCTGACGTCAGTCCTGAAGCAACAGCGGCCGATGCAGAAATACTACGCCTCTTGTATTCGGGTCGGCCGAGGACTGCCCTGGCAGGGATAACCCAAATGTGATGACTGCAACAGTGAATACACTCGAACATCTACATTTATGGTAAGTGTACACAACTGTACTTTCTTAAAATGGAAGACAGTTTTACTTATTATTCTGCCCTCTGCAAGAAGGATGTTTGAGTTTCAAGCTTGTATGGCAAGTCAGCCCTATCTCGTTTTCCATACGGACTAGGTTTCTTTGAGAATTAATCCTTTAATGCCTAAAGTGGTATCCAAGTTTACTTTAAGCCAGACTATCCATCTCCCCATTTTCTTTTCTGAACTGAAAAATGAGGGAGAAAGGATACTCTATACCTTTGATATTCTCAGACAACTCTGGTACTATCTCGACAGAACTAAATCTTTCATATCTTTAGATCATTTCATTTCTTGTGAAGCTAAGAAGATATAACTTCTGTGAAAGTCTATTTCCAGCTATTACCTATTGTTAGACTCACTGTGACAATGTGGTATTGCCAGCTGTGCCAGGAAAAGTAGGGCATTGGATGTGTAACATTTGCCGGTACAGCTAGCTGGAATTTTGTAAGGAATTGTATGTCATTTATATATCAAACTGATGTTTACAGATGCTTGTGTTGAAAATGTATCTGTAAAGCTGCTTGTATTAAAAATGTACTAACAGTGTGCCCTGCTGCACAAAGAAATATACATGTATTATTGTAACTGTTTAAATGTATATGTTTCTAACAGAAGATACTGGAAGAGAAGATGTTAAGCTCAATCCACTTGACTTTGGAAAATAGTAAAGAAATTAAATTACTGGGTCTAGGCCATAAAGATGCTATCTTATTGTTCTCAGTGCAGTCAGAGACAAAAAGTCTGTACTAGGAAGCTTCCTGCATGGTCATTAGGGTGAACTAATTGCTACTTTGGAAGGGTGGAAGTTTGAAATTGTTTTATGACTTCCAGGAGCTGCAGCAGATCTTAGCAAGACTGTGTGTGTGTATTATTGACACATAGGTGCTAACTCCTGGTAGTTTCTAGCAATGGGGGGAGTTGCATGGGAACCAGAAGTATTCTGTAATATAGGACAAAAATTATATTTTAATACTAGGTGAAACTGAAGTCTCATGGCAGTGTGTTTTTATAACCTGACAGAGAAGGACCCCCTCACCTTCTTCATCTTGCCTTGCTCTAGTAAGTAACCAGGGAATAATAATTATTTAGATCAGTCAAGAAAATATAGTGCGATTAGTTAAGTGTTGCTTTTGTGTAACTGTGTGAACCTGTTCACTTGGGTTATTTTTAATATATCCTGTGATTGAAACTCTGTGTATTGTAAATAGATATTTAGTATTTTCATGTTCTTTTATTATTAAATATATTTAAACTTTTTCAGTGTGGCTGGTCCTTTAAATAATATTTTAACCTTTGAGAGTACTTGTATCTGTTGGTGACACTGTAGCCACTCCTGAAAGCATGGCTGTTTGATCAGCATTACCATTTGTATTAATATTAATTTCACTCAGTATAATTGGGTACCCTTGCAAGAGCCTTAGAGTAGTTGGCTTTGAGGTGCCTGGTGGCAGTGTAACTACCTTATAGTCTGAGCAGAAGGGGGCATAGTTAGTAAATCTGTGCCAGCCTTTCCCAGGTGTATGCGTGTGAAAATCAAATCTCAAAGTGCTACTTGGAGCAGGGACACAAAACACTGGTTTCATAGAGAGGGTGCTAGAGGACTTGGCTTGGACACTTGGATGAGTTCTTAACTCTACAGCTGTGCCAGTGGGGAGCCTTACTGGGGACCTGAGGAGAGACAAAGAAAGCCAGAACATGGGTCGAGTGTGTTTCCTGTATAATCTTAAGGGAAATTGTGCTTGATGCAGAGAGCTCCATGTGGAAAAACTGGGTCTGTCTGCTTTTGTTCCAAGTGATTATCCTCTTCAGTGCCATTGGTGAGGATTCAGGCTCTTGATTACTGGTCCAGAATGTGGACATCATATATTGGTGAGCAGTGGTGTGGATATTAATTGAACTTCTGTAACCTGTAAGTAGTTGTCACTGAAGGTGTGTATTCTCACAAGGTAAACATTCAGAGTCACATTTCACAACAGTTTTATTTATTTATTTTTTGTTAGTTTAATTTAGACAGGGAAAGCAGACAAAGATATCAGCAGAGGATTATGGCAAGCTGACAAAGAACCAGTTGGCCAAAGTGTGCAAAGCCAAATGACTGGTGCATGCCAACCTGACTAAAGAGGAAATTATTTCAACCTTAAGTCACAGCTCAGACCAGCAACCAGGAGGATAACCAGTTTGATGTTGGGAATTTGCAGCCTTGAGAAACAGGACAGTTCACCTTTTCCTCAGTGGACCTAAAACCCATCTGGAGTTAGAGATCTGAACTGGATACCAAACGTTTGGAATTACTATCAGTGGAGAGACTGCAGCATTTGAGGACAGAGGAAAATGAGAAACTGGCAGCCTAAAACAGATGGAATTAGAATCAGCAGAGAGACTGTGGTGTTTGGAGGCCAAAGAAAATGAGAAGCAGAGTCAACATGAGAGGGAGATGCTGACTCTTTGCCAGGGTCATGGAGGTAACGGGGAAGGGAATAACCTAACCCCCAGAAGCAATAAAGGTCAGTAAATTTCTTCCACAGTTTACAGAGGGTGATAGTTTTATTCATATATTTGAAAGGGTATGTAAACAGTATAATGTTGATCAAGAGCTCTGGGTATTGTTCCTAACCCCCTTATTCCATGGTAAAGCTATAACTGCTGTTTCTAAATTGTCTGATATTGATTGTTTAAACTATGAAAAAGTAAGGAAATATTTATTGATTTAAGTTAACACCTGTAGCTTACAGAAAAAGATTTTGTGAGGATAGATGCAAGGCAGATGAGTGTGTGTAATTATATTGCTGAGTTAAACACTTATTTTCATAGGTGGTTGAGTGGTTGTCAGGTCACCACTTTTGAAGGGATGGTAGACCTTTTGGTGAGGAAATAAGCCCTTAGCACTTTGCCTAAGGACATGAGAACCTGGTTGGCAGACCAAGAGTGTAACACTGGAGATGACCCAGGGAAAAAAGGGGATCACTACTTAGCGAGCAGGGCATGACTGCACGGGAAGGGCATGCCAAGTGCTGCACATGGATAAAAGGGAACCCATGTTGGGCAGCCTAAACTACCCACCAGGGTCCACCAGTAACAGGGGAAGCCACTAGTTCAGGTACACAGCCAGGATCAAGGGTTAAATGTTTTAAATGTAATCAGTGAAGCCATGTATCATATAGATGTCCATGGAGGCAAGATGGGTGTCACTTTCATGATGGTACATGAATAAACGAGTCTTCATGGGTTCTGTTTAAGCAGCTTTATTTTATACAAACACATTACTATAAAGTTTATTTCACTATGACTAAATAATTTGTATACCAACTAACTGCTGGTATCATACATGCTTACACATTGGCAGCTTCTTCAAAATGGCAGTAGGGATTGCACATGTCTGGAATTTATACGTGCATGCACAGCCTTGCATGCTTCTTAAAGACATAGCGCACACACACTACACTCTGATCTACATCCTCCTTCTGAGAAATAGATCGTGCAATTTGTAATGACATATTTAGCATGCAGAAATCACAAATAATCAGACATGCATTATGCAATACTAAGTACACGTATGTGCAGTCAAGTTCATGTTGCTGTGTATTTCACACAAGGCTTAGAAACTCATTTCATATTGTGTGACATAAAATTGGGAATCAGTCTTAGCAACTGGAACAGTCTCTGCAAAACGGTTGACCTGTGGAATGTTCGAATTCTCTCTGGAACAAAATCAGACTTTTGAACACATACTGGTCTGGAAACAATGTCTGACTCAGTCTTTGATTTAGAGTCTGCATCACAGATACAATGTTGTGATTGCAATGGTGATGATTCTAGTACAGGAAGAAGATGTCTGTGATTCCTCCTATACTTTACATTCTCGGAGCTTACCCAATAAGATCTCAGCTTGGCACAGATGCCTGTTATCTGTCCTATTCGATTAAAACCTTTTGTTGTCTGGAGTCGTACCATCTCTCCTTCCCTCAATGAATGAAGTAATCTGCTCGATCTGTCATAATTTGATTTCTGGATATTATGCTTCTTCAATAATTGAGCCTTGATGGTTTTATTGTTCTTAGAGTTAGGCTTCAAAAAGTTGATGAAGTAGGTAGCATAGTTCTAGTTTGTCTGGAAAATAGTCTTTGAGCAGGTGAGCCAAAAATATTGTCATGAGGTATGTTTCTGAGATTAGGTAAATTCAAAAATACATCAGTATTGTCACACTTTGAATTTTCAAGTAATTGCTTTGCACTCTATACTGCACGTTCAGCTAGCCCATTGGATTGAAGATATTCAGGACTGCTAGTGACATCTAAATTTCTGAAAAAAATGACTAGTAAATTGAGTACCATGTGATTTTTAAAGTATTTTAAATGTGTGTTTTTGAATGTTAACTTCCAGTCTGAAGAAGTCTTATTACAGATGAAAGTGCTTACTGGAATTATTTACTGTGGAACTGTCCTTGGATTTTATTAAAGCAGCTTGATTTCCTTTGGTTTTATTTTTTGGTTTTGAAATTGAGTACCATTGTCAGATTGATTGATTTCCTTTGATTTTGTTTTTTGGTTTTGAAATTGAGTACCATTGTCAGAATAATGTTTGTGAGGACTACCATGAACTGAAAAATTATGTTTAAGCTTAGTGATAACAGCTTTTGAGGTTAAGTTTGGTAGCAGATCAATCTCAAACCAGTTTGAGTAAATGTCTATCAAAACCAAATAGTGTTGATGATTCCATTCAAAGATATCAGTTGCAACAGTAGACCAAGATAGTTCAGGTATTGGATTTAGCTGAAGTGGTTCCTTTTGCAAATGTGCTCTGGTACTATTACATATAGAACAAGAAGAAAGAACACTATCGATGTATTTTGATAATAAAGGTCAAAATACTAATTCTCTTAGTGGATAATAAACCTGGGTGGCCACGATGCAAAGTCTGAATATATTCATGCTGTAATGAAGCAGGAACAACAATTTTAGGACTTTTGAAAATAATACCATCTTCCTTCAACAATTCATCTCTGTAGAGAAAATATGATTGCACCTCAGGCGATAACACTAGATTGTTTTGACAGCCATCCTACATTGATATAGTGATTGAGCATTTGTGAAATTTGATCAGTCATAGTGTGATCTCTCAACTCATCAAGTTTAGTGATGGAAAAATTATGCACTGACGCTGCATCAAAGTCAAAATTTTCAGCATGAAGATGTTCTGTGGTACTACTAGGTGATCTGAATAAAGTATCAGCCAGATAAAGCAATTTATCTTTAGTGTAGACCATTTTGAAATTGTACTTTTGCAATTTGAGCATCATTCTTTGTAATCTTGCCAGAGCATAATGCATAGGTTTCTTTAGAATAGTAACTATAGGTTAATGATCAGTTTCAATTTGAATAGCTCGACCATAAATATAATCATGAAACTTGGAACATGCAAAAACTATTGCTAGAAGCTCTTTCTCAGTTTGAGCATAATGCATCTCAGTTTGAGTAAGTGTCTTAGATGCATAGGCTGCTGGTCTGCCCTCTTGTATTCCATATTTAGATGACTTGCTTATCTTTGCAGTGTCTATTTTCAACTGTCAGGAATCTCTCACCTGGATAAGAGATCTAGTGAGGCTGGGATTCAAATAAAACATTGTCTTTTTTTGATTTCATCACAGTAGATTGTGTTCTGGGGTGCCTGCTAGACACCTCAGTACAAATAGTTTTTCTTCCATAGGAAAATATATCCAGGGATTTTCCTTCTCATACTTCTGTCATTTTGAGGGAATAGCTCAGGATTTTGGGTCTCATGGCTTCCACAATTCTCAGAGTACCTCTTGCAAGACTTCACATGAGAAAGATAAAATGATATATAAACTCTCATGGGTCCTTATCAACACCCATTGTCTATTCAAATCCCAATTCTGGAATTTATGAAAAGGGAAATCAGTTGGGTGGAGCATTAAATTCCTCCAGAGCAGTCAGTCACAACAGACATTATGGACTTTGCTTGGGAACAGTATCAAGGGGAATAAGGGCTCAAGATCTCTGGAACAAGGAAGACAAAAACACATAAACATAAGAGATATTAGCTCTTATAAAGGCTGTCAACTCTATCATAGGTAGGTACTAGGCTATTGGCCCTAGGGCCTATATAAGCCTAGCCAAAAAGGTACCCTGGCTTTTGACAGCCAAGAAAATTATTTTCCTTTGCTCCTGTCGAGCAGAGCCGCAGAGGTGATCCCCGGGGTGAATTTCCTATTTCCCATCCAATCATCAAGATTTTTCTTGAGTGTTAATGAGGAGCTTTGTTTGATATAGATAAGTAGTTTGTTCCAGAGTGTGGGAAGTCTCTGGGACAGGAATCTATCCCTCCAGCATGTTCTGTTTATTGTAATGACAAGGTTTAGGTCCCTAGAGCATGTAGCTTGGAGGGATTGGGATTTCTTTAAGTGGAACATGTCCAACAGCTGTGAGTTTGACATAGCTTTGTATGTTAGGCAGAGATCGCCTCTGAGTAGGTGATATGCGATGGAGTAAAGCTGGTGTTTTTTGAGATGGTCTGTATAGGACATCTGTTTGAGGTTGGTAATCCTCTTTGTGAGGTATTTCTGCGGCCTTTCCAGTTGTTGTAGATGTCTTGTGAGATACATGCCAAAAGGGACGTTGTACTCTATAATGGGTCTAATGAGTGATGAGTTGAGGGGAACACTGACCTCTTTTTTTCTGGATGAGAAACTTTTTGTGATGGGGTGTGTCACGTAGAAGGATTTCCTGGCTACTATGGCGATGTGATTATCAAAGGAGAGAATACTGTCCACCTGTGTTCCAAGGTCTCATCACATTTTTGGTGTTAAGTAGACAACCACCTATGTGGTAACTCATGGGTACAGAATTTTTACCAAAGGGGATGACAATGCACTTTTTGGTATTGAGCTTGAGGCCATGGCTTTGACACCAGGCATCTTTCTCCGTGAGGCACTTTTGTAGGATGTCCATATCGATAGGAGTTTTGATTATGGCTCCTAGTTTGCAGTCATCTGCGAACTTCATTAGCCAAAGACCTTCTGTGTTAGCCTGTACTTCAGAAAAGTAGATACCAAACAGGAGAGGACCCAGGACTGAACCCTGTGGTGCTCCAATTGTCACTGGTTGGAAGTCGGATTTGGAGTCTGCTACTTTCACAGTGTGGGTTCTGTCAGTGAGCCAGTTGGCAGCCCATCTTGTGACATAGGGATTTATACCTAATTTAGTGAGTTTATATATAATTCCAGAGTCCTACATCTACTTACCACCCCTGTGAATATCCACTTCCCTTAAAGGTGCAGCACTCCCTTATACTGTTCTAGCATGTCGAGTGGTAAATTACTGGCGTCCTCTATAGTTCAGCTGGTCAATCTGGGTGTCAAAGCCATGGTTCAGTCCTGGATCCTCTCCTGTTTGGTATCTACTTTTCTGAAGTAGTCCAAGTGAGAACCGCCCTAAACAAAGCAAAAAACACAGCATCAATGGGACCTGATGGTATCCCGGGTGCGTGTTACGTGAACTCCAAGAGGAGCTAAACCCACACATAAAAATGCTATTTAACCTTAGCCTTGCTTCGGGATATGTAACTGAACACTGGCATACAGCAACAGTTGTCCCACTCCACAAAGGGGGTGCCTCTTCAGACCCTGGAAACTACCGCCCCATAAGCTTAACCAGCCTGGTCTGCAAAGCTATGGAAAGAATCATTATGGAACTCATAAACAGAGACATAGGGGACCTACAGACACTTGACCCCACCCAGTTCAGCTTTGTAAAGGGCAGATCCTGCCTTTTAAACCTGGTTGACTTTTTCAAAACAGTCACTAGAGCCATTGATGAGGGCAAAGCAGTCCATACAGCATACCTGGACTTGGCAAAGGCCTTCGACACAATACCCCACTTAGGCATCATAGATAAGCTCAACAGCCTAAAAGTAAACCCTTATGTCAATAGATGGGTTGCAAACTGGCTAAAGGACAGAACCCATAAAGTTAAAATCGCTGGAGCAATGTCAGACCCAAAGCCAGTCACAAGTGGTGTCCCACAGGGATCTGTCCTGGGACCCCTCTTGTTCGGCATTTATTTCTCAGATGTTAAAGCAAACATGGGAGGGCTGTGGCTGACAAAGTTCGCAGATGACTGCAAACTAGGCGCCATAGTCGATACACCAGCAGACACACACATCCTACAAAAAGGCCTCACAGAAATGGACAACTGGTGCCGGAGTCACGGCCTTAAACTAAATGCCAAAAAATGTATAGTCATACCCTTTGGGAAAAACAAAGTACCCACAAATTATCACATAGACAGCAACCCACTGAGTACAGAAAAAGTAATCAGAGACCTAGGGATCCAAGTCAACAGCGACTTTTCATTTGACACCCACGTTGCCAAAGTGGTTAGAAAAACATTCTACCTTGCACGCCTCATCATGAAGGGATTCACATCCAGATCCAAGGATGTCATTGTACCCCTATATTCCTCCCTCATCAGACCCATGATTGAGTACAATGCCCCATTTGGTATGTACCTCAACCGGCATTTGCAACAGCTGGAGAGACCACAAAAGTACCTCACCAAGAGGATCAAGGGTCTCCAACATATGTCTTATTCTGCCAGACTAAAGAAACTTCAGCTCTATTCAGTAGCATACTGCCTGCTCAGAGGTGATCTCTGCCTGACGTACAAGGCCATGTCCAATCAGGATCTGATGGACATGCTCCACCTCAAAAAATCCAAATCCATCAGGACCATGAGAGCTAAAGACTTAAACCTCGGCACAAGTATGAATAGGACATGCTGGAGGGATAGATTCATAACCCAGAGGCTTCCCATGCTCTGGAACAAGATCCCAGTTCGTATTAGGCAGAGACCCTCACTGACTCTTTTCAAGAGAAATCTTGATGAGTGGATGGGAGATTGTAAGTTTACCCCAGGGGTCACATCTGTGTCACTGCTAGACAGGGGCACAGTAAACTAATTCTATTATATAAGGGGACCTTCATTGTGCCACTACTAGACAGAGGCACAGTATTTTAAATTTATTCTTTACATTTTTGTACCATTTCATGGGGTGGCAAAAGCCACATCACTATGGCTAGGCTTACAAATGCCCCAGGGCAGATAGCCTAGTACTATACTATGAAACTATGATGTCAAAAGGCTTGGCAAGATCTAGATAGGCTGTGTGAACCACCTTACCCTCATCTACAGCTTTGGTGACTGCTTCAAAGAAGTCTATCAGGTTTAGGAGACACGATCTGCCTTTTACAACCCTGAACTGGGTGGAGTCCGGAGTTTGGAGATTACCGTTGTCTTTGTGTATAAGATCCATGATGATATGTTCCATGGCCTTGCAGACCAGGCTCATTAGGCTAATGGGGCGGTAGTTCCCAGAGTCTGTGGTGGCTCCACCTTTGTGGAGTGGGATAACCATTGCTGTGCATCATTCAGTGGGCACAAAGCCTGATGTGAGGCTATGATTGAACATTGTGCTTAGGTGGGGTGCCAGTTCATTCTGCAGTGCATGTAGAATGCAGCCTGGGATGTTGTCAGGTCCCATGGATGCTGTGTTCTTGGCTTTGGAGAGTGTGGTTTTTACTTGTGCAGCTGTGATTACAGGAACTTTGCATTCTTCTGGTATAGAGATGAGCCCTTTAGGGGGTGAGAGGGGGTAAAGTTAGCACTGAACCTATCTGCCAGGATGTTGGCAATATCAGTTGGTTCTGTATATTTAGTGCCATTGTGCTGTAACTCAGAGCATATTTGAGTGTTGCCATTGAGATTCTTGACATAGCTATAGAATGCTTTGTGGTTGTCTTTAGAATCAGTGGCAATTTTGTTTTCGTAACTAGCTTTGGAGGATTTTATGAGGGATCTCAGCTTCTTACTGAGGCTGACCAGGGAGTTCCTCCAATCATGGGATTTTACTCTTTTTCACAACAGTTTCTTTCTTCTGTTGTAGAGTTTGCTTATGGCAGGGAACCACCATATTGGCTTCCATTCTTTGGAAGATAGCATCTTTGTTGTGTTAGAGATAGCACAATCCATGCACTTGTGTAAGTGCTTATAAAGTGCATTTGTGTAGGATTCAGCAGTTGTACCTCTATTGTCCGTCTGGATGGGTGTCGTGAAGTTTTGCCACTTCTGTCTTAAGAAGCGTGAAGTTGGCTTTGGAGAAATTTTTTACGGTGGTTTCCCTAATAGGGGCTGGGGGCAGGATGTGAATGTCTAGGGTGATTAGCTTGTGGTCGGATCTAACCAATGAGGAATTGACCTCTGGTGTGGAACACCGGTCGCTCATGTTGGTAATGACCAGGTCTAGGATATTGCTGCCCCTGGTAGAGGTGTGGATAAGTTAATCCAAGGCACTGGAATTTATGAATTCCAGAAAATGTTGAGCAAAAGAGTTGGTACATGAATAGTTTTCCCAGTTAATGGTGGGGTAGTTGAAATTGCCCATTATTAGGGTGTTGAGTTGTACCCTAATATTTTCCAGTGTATCAAGAAATGAGGAGTGGGAATCCTGGGGCATGGTGGGGAATCTGTAGCAAGTTACAATTTGGATTACGGTCTTGCCCAGAGTTAGTTGCACTTGGATAATCTCGGATGCATTATGCTGAGCAACTAGCCTGTAGGGGTAGATATCCTTAATTAATACGGACACACCTCTGCCTTTCGTGTTTTGGTTCAGGTTAGGTGGCCGAAAGGTGTGGTCTGAATTATAGCCTAGTAATGCAGTGGTGCTCTCTGTAGCCTTGAATCAGGTCCCTGTCACTGAATCATTTTTTGATCCCCAGGACCACTCAAAGTACTTATAGACAATGCCACAGTGATGTGGTACATAAGCAAGGGGGATTCAGAACTTTCCTCCTATGTAGACTAACCATGTTAGCATGGGATATAGCTTTACAGCATAATCTCACTCTACAGGCATCTTACATTCCGTCAGAGAAAAATTGTGTGGCAGACAAGTTGAGCATGACCAAGGCAGACCTTCACAAATGGAAGCTGAATCAGGGGTCTTCCAAGATTTGATCCATATTTGGGGAAATCCTCAGGTAGACCTTTTGCTTCCTCTCTAAATAATCAACTGGCAAAATTCTGTTCCACGACACCATGCAAGAAGACCTAAAAGACAGATACCTTTTCTTTTCTTTGGATAGGAATGTTCCTGTATGCTTTTCCATCCTTTCCACTGATTTCCAGGGTACTTCTGAAGATTCAAAAGGATTCCTCAAAGAACATTGTGGTGACTCCCTCTTGGCCCAGGCTACAGTGACTCTGCCTTCTTTTGGAATTATCCAGGGGCAATTGCTACAAGTGTCCTCATAGACTGGATACACACACAAAATAAGGGGTATTTGATACATTCAGACCCCAAACAACTACAACTGACTGCCTGGATAATAGGGTCTTAATATCCTTTAGGCACCTGTTTACTGAAAACATGCAGCAAGTAATACTGGAGGAAATAAAGATTTTTACTAGAAGATTATATATAAGCAAATGGAAAAGTTTTTCTAGTTGGTGCCAACAAATGAAACAGCACCCATTCAGGACTAGGGTTTCTCTGGTTTTACAATATTTGTGCAAGTTACTATTGTACAACCTGTCTTACAACTCATATCATGATTCATTTATCTGCCATTTACAGATGTATGCCATGGATCCTCCTCTTTCAATGGAGTCACATGTGAAGGAGGAGGATCCATGGGTATACATGTTGAAATGGCTGATAAATCATGATGCAATTTGTTGAGACAGAGGGTTCCCCATGAGCTGCTCTAGAAGATTTCTCCTTTAGTGATATTCTAGAATTAATGAAGCAATGAGGGGGTCAGTCTTCTCCTGAGGAGTCTGTCTTCCTTGAGGCATTTGGGGCTTGCTTTTCTACCTCCTGACTAGTGCCACCTGCTGATGAACTCATAGACCTAATTTCTCAGTGGGCATGGAATGAACCTGATGTGGTGTAGCCAACATCATGTAAACCAGATAAAATTTTAGTAGCCCCCAGGACTAGGATACGCTGAAGCAAGGGTCCTCCATAGATGATATGATTGTTGCAGCAGCCCCAAGAAAGGAGCTTTCTAAAAATAGCATATCTGTCCACCTAAGAGAATATCTAGGGCTGTGGACAGATTCAGGAAATTAATATATGCTTCAGTGACTTTTGCTTTTAGAGTACTGAACTACCTTGTTCATATGAGATGTTTTCAGAGGGACTTGATAAAGGAGTTGACCAAGTTCCTGTTGGGTAATCTACCTGCGGACATCCAGAAATCATTGGGAGTCCTAGATGTCTACCCTTTAGTCTGTTTCAGACATCCGTGCATCTGCTCTCCAACACAGCTGATGGTATAGCTAGGGTGACAGGCACCAGCATCACTATTCACCAACATGCCTGGATTTGCATGTGTGACTTCACTGAAGGCTTCAAGAAGTCCTTCATTAATGCCCCTTGTGATGGTTCAACTCTGGACTGAAGTTGAAGGAAACTCTCGCAAGGAGTGAGCAGCAAGGTTAAGCTCTGTATCCAGTTGAAAGCTACTTGTTTACCCCACAAAGGACTTATTCTAGGAACCAAAAAGGGGAAAACCTGTGGTTTGGAAAATTCCAAGGATTTGGCCAAGATGCTTCTGTGGATAGATCCCCTTCAGGACAGAGTATAGGAGTAATTTTAACAGATATCACCCCTGAGGTAGAGGTGGATCACAGAATCAGAGGTTTTGGAGTCTTTTCACTTGAACACCCTCCTGGCAGTCCTGAACAGTTGCCCAACTACCACACTTTGGAGGCAGTCAGGGGTGCTTATCCCTGCACCCTCTAGCCTAGCAGGCCATCACTCAAGATTCATGGGTGCAGAAGATAATTACAGAGGCTATGTTATTCCCTTTGTTTTCCCTCTACAGCAGAAGACAAGAATTCCCAACATACCACCAGATGGAATCTGCAGCAGCAGCAGCAGCAGAAGAAAGCTGCTAGAAAAAGAGTCACCCATCAGGTCCCTCTAGATCAGTCAAGATCCAGAGTCTATTCCAGGTTTATTTTTAGCTCTGCAGAAAACAGTTGACATTAATACAAAAGTTATGTACTTACCATAATGCTAGTTCTGTGTTGTCTTCTTTTCATCTGGTTCAACATCCCACCCTCTATCCCCAAGCCTAAATTGTCATTTTTAGACTCCAGTTAAATTGTGGACCTCACCAACAGCCTTGGCTTTGGACAGCTTGTTTTTTGCTCTTCTTCATGGTTCCACCATTGGTATCCACAAAGCTAAGTAGGCCGGTATTGTTTTTATGGGATAAAATATGTCTATAAGCAGGTAAACTCAATCTGAGGTACTCTGGGGAACTGAGGGAATTATGTATAGGGAAAGAATCAGAGCCTTGGATCCAAGCTTCTAAAAAGCGGTCAAATCTAGTCACATACGATAACCCAAAGGTCGAACCAGATGAAAACAAGACAACACAGATGTAGCATTATGGTAAGTACATAACTTTTGTTTCTCTGAGAAATTGATCTTAGTGGATGTACCCTTTACAAGGCCATCACTTTTTGATCCCCAGATTGATGAGTTCCTGATGGGCTTGAAGAAAAAGGGCCATAGATCTTTCAACTTCAGGGTTAAAATTCCATCCTTCTCAAAGGGACATCATCAAGGTTCATCAGAACCAGAAGTGACCTTCATCCCACAGGATCCTATAAAGCCCACAGCACCAAACCAGCTCTGTTGTAGTAGAGGGATAAAACCCTGAATGCAACCTAGGCACCCCAAGATCAGTTAACAGCTTGGGCACCTGCTTGAGCTGGCACAAGGATGAGAGGAATGACAAGGATTCAGCTTCTCATCAATCTTTGGAGAAGGGGTGGGGGATGTGCTTGGAGTACATATTCTATGCTAGACACTATAGGCAATATATCTGGGGAGCAGGGGTTGAGGCTATCCAATCACATCACATGCAAAACTGTGGACATGCATCTCAAATGGCCTCAACATAGACACCAGTGGGCATGCACAGCAGAGAAATAGGGCATATAGAAAATTCAGTCTTTCTTGTGAATGATGGTGTCATTCCCAGTACTTCTACCTGTTACTACCAGAAAATTAATAAATTAGCCATAGGGCTCTTGCCCATGGGCACCTGCCCAAAAGCTTGATGGTCAGATGAGTAGTGGAGTAAAAAGAATAATAAGCTGCAGAAGTAAAAAAGCATTATTGTATTGTACCAGGCCTCTGCTTACCCTTAGAATTGGTCATCATTGAAATCAAGTTTCAGGCCCTTAATGCCAGCATGGAGTAGAGAGACCACGTTTCGGGAGGCCTTCAACTGTTCTGACTCCCTGACCAGTGTTTGAGGAAGAATCTTCCTCTATTTGTCTGTGGCTAGCTGTAAGTTCAGAAAAATGGTTAAGGAAGATAATTACACAAGGTTATTTGTATTTTTGCCCCCCCCCCCCCAACATCTAGTATACATTTCTGATTCTGCACCGATATGAAAGGTGGTTGACCTCCATGACGGCATTAGACTCCTGGAAAAATAAAACAATTTAACCCATTCATAAGCACAGCAAACTACCATGTGTAGTTGAAGATTACTAAGCCAGCCCTAATATCCTTTGCTTCTGAAATAAAACCAAGGGCAGTAGGCTTGTCCTAGGTATTAGTAGCCCATGTCTTTTCCCAAACAGTTGAAAGTCTTCATGTGTTCTGTACAGTCTTTCATACAATTCCTGCCACCAGGAGACTGGGTTTACTGTCTGGACCTGAAGAGTATCTACTGTCACATCAGAGCTGGGAGTTACACAATATTACTTTGCTTTATTTGTTAGCCAAAAAAGTGAAGTGGTCTGAAGACCATTTTCAGCTATGGCCCAAGCCAAAGACATATAGCAATGCAGATCAGAATTACAGAAATAATTTAAGGTAATTTGTAGACAGGAAAGACAACAGAATATTTAGAAAATAAGAGTAACAAATTGAAAGTATAAACAGTAAGTTGTTAAAGTGAGCAACTCTCAAGTTATACAGTGGATATAAAAAGTGTACACACCCCTTACTCAGTTGCCTGCTACAGCAAAAGCCATGGTTCACAGAGAGCTTACAAAGGATCAAAGGGATCTTATTGTTGAAAGGTATCAATCAGGATAAGGGTACAAAAAAATTTCTACAACATTGGATATACCATGGAACACAGTGAAGACAGTCATCAAAAAGTGGAGAAAATATGGGACAACAGTGTTGTTGCAAAGAATTGGATGTCCCTCCAAAACTGATGAAAAGACAAGATGAAAACTGGTCAGGAAGGCTGCCAAGAGACCTACAGCAACACCAAAGGAGCTGCAGGAATTTCTGGCAAGTATTGGTTGTGTACTACATGTGACAACAATCTCCTGTATTCTCCATATGTCTGGACTATGGTGTAGGGTTGCAAGATGGAAGCCTTTTCTTACACAGAAAAACATCCAGGCCTGGCTAAAATTTGCAAAACAATACATCAATTCTCCTCAAAAGCATGTGGGAAAATGTGTTATGGTCTGATGAGACCAAGGTTGAACTTTTTGGCCACAATTCCAAAAGGTACGTTTGGTGCAAAAACAACACTTCGCATCACCAAAAGAACACCATCACCATGGTGAAGCATGGTGGTGACAGTATCATGCTTTGGGGTTACTTTTCTTCAGCTGGAACTGAGGCTGTAGTCAAGGTGGAGGAAATTATGAACAGTTCCAAATACCAGTCACTCTTGGCCCAAAACCTTCAGGCATCTGCTATAAAGCTGAAGATGAAGAGGAATTTCATCTTTCAACATGACAGTGACCCCAAGCATACATCCAACTCAACAGAATGGCTTCACCAGAAGAAAATTAAAGTTTTGGAATGGCCAGTCAAAGCCCGGACTAAAATCCAATAGAAAATCTGTTGGGTGACCTGAAGAGGGCTGTGTACAAGAGATCCCCTCGCAATCTGACAAATGTGGAGCGCTTTTGCAAGGAAGAGTGGGCAAATATTGCCAAGTCAAGATGTGCCATGCTGATAAACTCCTACTCAAGAAGACTGAATGCTGTAATTAAATCAATGCTGTAATTAAATCAAAAAGTGCTTCAACAAAGGATTAGTTTAAGGGTGTGAACACTTATGTAACCAGCTTATTGTACATTTTTTTATTTTTTTATATTCTTTCCCCTAACAGATTTGTTTTTCAATTGAATTGTCCGGGTTATAGGTCACATTAAAGGTGGGAATAGTTTTGAAATTATTTACTGTGGTCTCATTTTTTTATATCACAAAAACCTGGCTTTTAAACAGGAGTGTGTACACTTTTTGTATCCACTGTACTTAGAGAGGGACAACACATTACATCAGTAAGCTATGGCTCTATGTAGTGCAAAGGAAACTGTAGCATATGTTTTCCTAGATATGCACAAATAATCTTTTGGACTGTCCTTTGAATTCACCTAACAAGCAAAGGAAGCTGTAATGAGTTACTCCATTTGGATTCAAACCATATAGTAGTTCAATAGTTTGAAATGGAAGGAAAACTATTTTGGTTTACATTGCTTCAAGATGGTATTATCAATAAAATATTTTCACAAGGTTGACATGAATGCATCCAAAAAAAAAACTTTAGAGGCAGAAACAAAGAGCAGGTAGCACAGTGTGTAGGGGTAATTGTAGAACATTAGATCTTGTTAAGTTTCTGTTTAGTCGTTTAGTTGAGTCAGACTTTTCATGACCTTAAGGACTTTTGCAAACCTGGCCTGTCCGTCAAGAAGTGTTTTAAGTTCTTTCAAGTTCAAATTCATTACTTCAGTAATTCTGTGTAGACATCTTAGCCTATGCCCACCCCCCTTCTGTTTTTGCTTCAATTTCTCCCAGAATTTGAGTCTTTTCCAGTGAATCCTGTCTTTACACTATGTGGCAAAAGTATTTGAGTTTTAATTTTTCTTTCAGACCTTCTGATAAACAACCTGGGGTTATTTCCTCAGGTTTTGGCTGATTTGATCTTCATGCAGTTCATGGGATTTTTAGGCATTTTCTCTCGTACCACAGTTCAAAAGCATCAATTTTCCAGCACATAGCCTTACTTATACTCTAATTCTCCCAACCTTAAGTTATTCCTAAGAAAAACATATCTTTGAGTGTATGGTCTTTTGTTGACAGTGCAGTGCAGTCATCACTTGTTGGTTATCCCTGCTGAGTAGACGTCAGTCGGCCTGAATACCAGAGTCAAGATTTTCCCCTGTGCCGGCTGCTGTCACCTGTGGACTGATGTCAGGTCATCAGTGGTATAAAGGAGTGCAGCTGGTGTCATTACATCAGTCTTTCTTTCCATGGAGCCCGAAGCAAAAGCAGTTTGCGTGTGTGCCCATCACTTGTTGCCAGAGTGGAAGTTGAATCTGAAAATGACTAAAGCTAAGTACCCCATTGCGGACCTTTTTCTAGCACTAACTGATGTCTGAAAAAGTCAATAATTGTCTCCACTGTGGAAAACAAATACCACACTGAAACTTCCATACCTTGTGCATTGCTTGTCTAGGCCCAGACGACAACATCCCCCATTGTTGGTTCTGCACATTTTTCAATTCAAGGACTATTCGCTGTAGAGCTGAACTTATAGTCAGGCATTTCCAAAGTAGTTCCTCACATTACAAAATGGCATCCATTGGTCAGTAGTCTGTGGATATTCCCAAAAAATGAAAAGATAAAGAAAGGGACATAACCACACAAATTTAAACATTCAGAAGACCCGTCAGTTCTCAGGAATTCAGTGAGGCTCATTTGCAGTCCTGATGCCTGACTCATTTTCTTTGCAGGCCTCTACCGAGACCCTTTTGGAGTCCAGTATGCCGCCAGGGTATGCTTCATCATCTGATCCCTCGGTTGTCTCCACTTCGGTTGGGTCTGGAGCCACTATGCAAACACCGACTTCCAAGGAGGTTCTTCGCACAACTGATTCAAGGAGAAAACTGAAATCTTCACCTCCGACTACCACATCCCAATGACAAATGGATTTACTAAGGTCTAAAAGCAAGATGACCCCAAAGCAAACAGTCTCTAGTCGCCATCTTACTCCTCCTCCACTGCCTCAGACACAGTTACTGAAAATGGTAGAGTACCTCATCACTTTCATGAGGTGTAGCCATACCAATCCTAAAAGAAAAAGGGATACTTCCCCTGAAGTTCACACAGAACCAGGTTCTGAAATTTCAGACTACCTTGATTCAGATGAGGAGCAACAACCTCTCACCTCCTTTGAGGATTCTGATGCAGAGGAATCCATTCCTTCGGCTCCCCCCCCCCGAGGATCTTTCATTTGGGGAAACCCTGCACACTCTCAGAGAGCATTTCCACTGGGAAGCCCAAGATTATCCTCAGTCTAAGAAAAGACTAAGAGAGTTTCTACATCTTCCTCAGCACAGACCTTTGGCCATCCCTGTTATTCTGGATGTGATGGATGATGTTTTCAATGAATCTACCCTCACCCCTGATGGCCTACCCCCTGCTCCTAGAAAACCTGACACGTACTACAGGGTGCCTGATTCACATAAGTACTTGTTTAAAAACCCTGCAGCAGATCCAGAGGTCATCACACATTGGCCCAAAGGGGCCAAGGCTAGCTCATCTAAAAACCCAATTCCCTCTGACAAGGACTCAACAGCTCTGGACAGGTGGGGTAAGAAAGTGTACACCTCCATACCCTTGGCTATTAGAACTCTTAACTGCCAGTTCCATATACTAAAATATCAACAGCACACCTTGGAACTTATGAGACAAAAATGTCATCTTTACCTGACACTAATACTTGCAAAGAGTTAGCAGATCTTCTGCATTCTACTTCTCAAGTAGCTAAACACTCCCTGCACTGCGGATTTGATGCCCTAGAAGCCTCAAGTAGGGCCACTGTGGCAGGTTCAGTCATTAGGAGGCAAACATGGCTAAAAGAAAAGCCACTGCCTGATCATGTAAAATCAAAACTACTTGATGCCCCCCTGGATAAAGACCGCTTGTTTGGATGAAAAGCAGGAGGTCATCAAAAAGATGGAGGATAAAGCTAAATCTATGCAAACAGTAAAAGACTTCCTCCAAGTTCAACCTCCCAGATTCAGCAGAAACTTTCCCTCTAAGCACTGGTCTTTTCCAGCTCCCAATAGACAGGTTTAAGGGAGGCCTCACAGGGACAGACCACCTAGTCCACAAAACCAAGGCCAGCGAAGAACTAAGCAGTGGCCTTCCACCATTCCTATAGCAGGGAGTTCTAAGTCCACTCACTACTCTAAGAACGTGCAATGACTCCCACTCCCCCTCCCATCAAAGTTAGGAGGAAGGCTATCCCTTTACAAACAAAATTGGCTGTCTGTAACTAATGACCAATGGGTATTAAAAATAATTTTTCAGGGCTACAAATTTACCTTCCAACAAGTCCCAACCTTAACAGGTTAGCCAAATCTACCTCCAAATCAGTGGGCAGAAGCATTAAAACAAGTGCACGTACTCCATGCTCAAGAGGCAGTGGAGCCTGTGCCACAGGACCAAGCAGGAAAAGGATTTTACTCCAGACTGTTCCTAGTGCCAAGAAAAGAAAGCACTTGGCGACCCATCCTTGACCTGTCCACTCTAAACACCTTCCTAGAGGTCCCAAAATTCAAAATGCTAACTCGTCAAAAACTTTTACCAATGCTGGGCAAAAATGAATGTCTAGCCACTCTAGACCTAAAGGATGTCTACCTTCATATACCCATAAGGGAGTCCTGCAGAAAATACCTACACTTCAAAGCAGGTTCACAACACTTTCAGTTCCTTTGGCTTATCTACAGCCCCCAGGGTCTTCACAAAATGCCTGGCCCCAGTGGATGCCTTCTGCAGACAGAAAAACATTCAGATTTACCCTTATCTGGATGACTGCCTAATCCAAGCAGATAACAAAGAGAAGTTACTACAGGACCTTCTCTTTGTGCAAACAACCCTAACCTCTCTAGGGTTCACTATCAACTGGAAAAAGTCAAACCTAAACCCCTTCAGGCAGATCACCTTCATGAGCGCACTGCTGGACACAGCCTCCCAAACAGCCTTTCTCTCACCAGAAAAGCAATGCTTTCTGCCAAATTACTTCTCCCAGTTAGCTCTCAGAAAAAAAAAAAACTCACAGCAATGAGAATTCTGCAAGCATTGGGTTACATGTCATCCTGCATTCTGATGATTCCACTGGCCAGGCTGCACATGTGAAAACTCCAGTGGTACCTAAAGAACCTTTGGTGCCAACACTCTCAATCTATGGAGACCACTCTCCCCTTCATTCCATGCATAAGGAATGAGTTTCTTTGGTGGGCAGAGACCTGCACTCAGAACAAGGGCCTTCCCTTCACCTACCTACCACAAGTCCAGACTATCACCACAGATGCCTCAGACCTAGCTTGAGGTGCTCATTTAGATACCTGGTGCACCCAAGGCACTTGGGACCTTAGGCACCTTCATTGGCACATCAACCTAAAGGAAATGATGGCAGTTCACAAGGCTGTCACATCCTTCCAAGACCATCTAAAACAAGGTGTCCTCCTCATAAAAACAGGCAATACCACAGTCATGTAGTACATCAACAAGCATGGGGGACACACTCTTACCCTCTCTGCTGACTAGTCATGAGCCTCTGGCAAACAGCATCCTCCATGGGCCTACACCTGATAGCCCAGTACATCCCAGGTGTAAACAACACCCTAGCAGACCATCTAAGCAGAAACTACTTAGACCCCCCCCCCATGAGTGGAAACTCCAAAAGGGGACATTCCTCCAAATCACCCAGGCCTAGGGGACACCAGAGGTGGACCTATTTGCCTCACAACACAACAATCAGCTGCACAAATTCTGCAGCAGAGAGTTCCACCCCCTAGCTTGGAAAGTGGATGCTCTCTCATTCCAATGGACTGATCTCTTCATTTATGTACCCCCCCCCCACCCGTACTTCCAAGGGTACTGCTCAAAATAAGGCAGAACGGACCAAACGCTATCCTTATAGCACCAGATTGGCCCAGGCAACATTGGTACCCCTTGCTGCTCAGCCTGACCAAGGAGCCTTACAGGCCCCTGTCATTAACTGCAGACCTCCTAACACAAGCCAGAGGGGAGATTCTGCATCCAAACCTGCACACTCTCAAACTTTCTGCATGGCTTATCTCCCAGGGACTGGGGATAACCCACCATTGAGCAAGCAGGTCCTAGACATTATTAAGGAAGCCAGAAGGCCCTTCACCAGGAAATCTTACTCAGAGAAATGGAAAAGATTCAACTCCTGGTGCCTATTAAAAGGTCACAGCAGCTCACAGCTGTCCCTCCCACTTATTCTGGACTACCTAGCAGAACTACTTAACAAGGGCCTCTCCTTTTCCTCCATTAAAATCCATGCCTCAGCCATTACAGCACACTTTCATGCTGAACAGCCTGTCTTCTCTTACCCTTTGATTAAGCAATTCCTCAGAGGTGTATCTAACATTAGGCCCCCTAGAAGGGCACCCACTCCAGTCTGGGACCTGAATTATGTCTTAGAAAAAATGACATTACCTCCCTTCAAACCAGCTGCATCAGCAGACCTAAAACACCTTTCCTGGAAGACTGCCTTCCTCTTGGCTATTACCTCAGCTAGGAGGGTGTCAGAACTTCAAGCACTCATGGCCACTGAACCCTTCATTATCTTCCATGTAGACAGGGTGTCTCTCAGGGCTAATCCCTCATTCATGCCAAAGGTAGTATCAGATGTGACCCTAAACCAGGCTATACATATCCCCACCTTTTTTCCAAACCCTCAGAATAAAAAGGAGAGAATTCTGCACACACCGGATGTGCACAGACAATTAAGATACTACCTGGACAGAACAAAGTGCATTAGGAAGATGGATCAACTGTTGGTTGGCTTCACCCCAGGGAAAGAGGGGAAGCCTATTTCCAAACAGACCATTTCAAAATGGATATCTGACTACATTCAATTCTGCTACACTTTTCATGGAAAAGGTCCTTCTAAATCTATCAGAACACATTCCACTAGGGCAGCCTCTACTTCCACTGCCTTCCTTAGAGGCATACCCACCAGGGACATCCTGGAAGCTGCCACTTGGACCTCAGTCCACACCTTCACCAAACACTACCACCTGCCTCTGTTCCCCAGGGCTCGGGCAGGCTGCTAGCTCAATCTTAGGAATTTCATACTTCCATCCTCCTCTTCCTCAGCTTTGGGAATCTTCCCACAAATGATGACTGCAACAGTGAAACCCGAAGAACATAGTACAGTTGTGTACACTTACTACAAATGTAGATGTTTGAGTGTATTCACTGTTGCAGTCCTATTTTCCTTCCCACCTTCCCCCTTAATCTTATCCTTTTTTTGAGATTAACTGTCATTCTTGTGGCCTTGGGCCACCAGAGGCTCTTTAAAACATTTCCTTCAAGGGGCTCCTACAGGTTAGGCCAAGAAAAACTGATGTAATGGTGCCAGCTGCTCTCCTTTATACCACTGATGACCTGACATCAGTCCACAGGTGATGGCAACCGGCGCAGGGAAAAAGCTTGACTCTGGTATTCGGGCCGATCGAGGGCTACCCAGCAGGGATAACCCACAAGCGATGACTGCAACAGTGAATACACTCGAACATTTACATTTATGGTAAGTGTACACAACTGTACTTTCTTCAGTAGCCTATCTAGATTTGCTGTAGTTTTTCACCCCTTACTAAATTGGCATCAGTGGGGATTTCTAAACCACTGATTCAGAATTACTGTAAAGTATTATATTCTGTTAGATGCACAGACTTTGTTATGACTTTAAGGGGCTATATGGAAAAATAGAAAGGAGAATCCAGGCCAAAAAAAAAAAAAAAATTGATCAGTAATTGATAATCCCGGGGGTTCATTTATGTTATGTACACATTGCACTGGTGCTAGCATAATCGGCCTTCTGTGCATGATGGGCAGCATTGTTAATCAGATATGCAAGGTGTGAAAGCACACAACAGGATTAGCAGCTTCAGCTGTAGCCCACAGGACAGGTTTGCAACTACATCCAGGTAAGACAGGTCTTGATCTGTGTGCGTACAAGATGCAAATAAGGGAATGTATACAAAAAAATAGAGCTCCTGAAGTGAATGCTCACACACAGTACAGCAGGTAGGCAAATCGGGAATCCATAAAGCAATGGGAAGCCTACCAACTAGAAGGCAAGAAAGGTTTATATTGTTGTACATTGCTTTGAGTGAATTCATGGCCATGTGAAGCATCAATGGCATTGTCAGTTGCAAAAAGCGACTAAAACAGTAAATGTGCAGAAGTACAAATGTGTTGCTAGAAAAGACGTGCAAGTACCAAAAGTTTACAACTTACTATTTGTACGTGTATCACACACCCAATGCAAGAATACTGGAAAATAAAATACATAAATGAGTGGACAAATGCAAAAAATTATGGACCACTTGTACTCACTGCTCCTACAAGTACTGAAAGTGGATACGATAGTTGTGACATTGTCATGCATGTTGTAAAGGGTAGGAAGTGAGATGCAGAAAAGATCAAAAGTATTATATTCTGCAGTCCACAAGGATATGCTACAGAAACACAAATATGTGTAACAAAATAAATTATTATGATGCATAACTTGTTATAGATGCATAAACCATGACAGGTGAGCTGTACAAGAGAGATGTGGGGCATGTCAGTAAATGAGAAGAGTTCCTAATACTGGCATTATACTAGTTAGCAAACAAACATTGGAAGGGATATTTTGATGGAAATTTTGCAAGAAAACTGACATATGGAGGGGAGTTCCTTACCAACTTTATGCACATCTGTGTGAATATGGACATGATTACAGTGTGAGAGCAAGACCATCTACGAAAGTATTAACCTCCCAGGAGAAGTAATCACAACACGTGCATTAAATCATTAATGTGTAGCAACAACTGCTGCAAGCAGTGCTTCAAAGTATAGGTGATGGGAGTGGAAAGGCTGTGTACCATTAGAATTACAGTATGTATGTATTAGAACATGCTACAACACAAAAGCAGTTAACCACAAAGTACGCATTTGATTTTTGAAAACACTTAGAAAAAGTGACTACTGGCTTGAGCATTAGGCAACAAATACTAATACCTGGATCAGAACACCACACCAGGCTGTCATTGAACAGTGGAAACTGCTAAAGTTGAGATGCAACATTTTTAGACAGACCAGTAACAACACTGTTGGTATCCTCCAGGCAATGTCCCCAGCCTCTATTGCTTGACAGTCAGCATAGCCATGCTGCCAAATGCAATTTCAGATTGTGCAATAAAGCAAAAAATGACAATAAATAGTGTCCACCAAGAATTGCTTATGCTGTTTTGTTAACGGTTGCACAATTGCATACTTCATTAAACTAGACATGCTCACAAGTACAGCAATTAGTGGATGAAGATTATCCAGCCATCCAAAAAAACACAAAAACTTGTGCAGTAACAGATGATGCCAAATAAATCATATCACAGTTGTCAGCACACACTTGAAGACATAACTTGAGCAGTGCACTGGAATGTCAAAAGGTACAATAACACCTGACAGATCAAACCCATCTCCCTGTGTAAGTGTCACTGCTAAATAGATTTCTGCATAATCATATCTACTAAGTAAGCCAATCCTTTTGATTAACAATTATTTTTTACACAATTACAGGAGGTATGCATGATGGATTTGATTACATCTTTGTAATCCCAACATGTTTATACTTGTATGATACCACAGAATTATTCATTGAGCTGATAGGATACATGCAAAGTGAAGTGCTGACATGATCATTGTTTTGAAGTACAAATAGCTTCCCTAATACAGCAATTGAGGGATTAAAACCTTCTCCATTTGTAAATGTTAGCACTAACTGAATTGTACAACTAACATCTGTGGATTAAGGCATTCCTGCCTATCATTTGGTCATATATGTCTGTTGCTTGTCTGGTCAGAATAAAACAGATGAACTTATGTGGGTTCTATTCAAGCAGCTTTATTATGTACAAACACATCAGGATTGAGTCTTAATAACTTTAACTAAGATAAACTTATAAACAAACTAGCTATTACACTCATACATGCTCACTATCTGGCTGCACTCTCAAAATGGCACTGAAGTTAGCATGTGCTTGCTATTTATATGCACGTGCTGTCCTTGAATTGCTTCTTAAAGGTACAACACACACACACACACACACACACACACACACACACACACACACACACACACACACACACACACACACACACACACACACACACACTCACTCACTCACTCACTCACTCACTCACTCACTCACACACACACTCACACACACGCGTGCGCACACACACTATTCTACATCCTCCCTGTTTGAGAAATAAGTCATGCCATATTGACGACATTAGTTGACATGCAATTGATACAAATAATTCTTTGTCATACAATTATACAGAACTAAATACATATAGACAATTATGTCCAGGTTGCTGTGTATTTCACACTAGGTCTGGAAATACGACCAAATCACGTGACATAGAAATTAGAACTAGGTCTAGCAACTGCAACTGTCTCTGCTGAATATTCAACTTTAGGGACATCAAGAACATTATCAGGAAAGGAAGTAGAAATTAAGACAAGTTCTGCAACAGGAACTTCGTATGGATTGCTCTGAGGTTTAGAGTCTGTATCACATGAACAATGCTGCAATTTCAGTTCTGATACAGAAAGAAGATGTCTGTGATTTCTCCTGTACTCCACACCCTCAGATTCTACGAAGTAGGGTCTCAGCTCGGCACATATACCTGTTACTTGACCAATCCAGTCGAAATCTTAACCCCTTTTGTATCCTCACTGTCTCCTTTCAACGGATGAAGAAATCTGCTTGATTTGTCATAGCTGGACTTCTGGAAAGGACGCTTTCTGAACAAGTCTATATTAGAACACTGAAGTCTTAAAACTTCTAATGTTCTAATATTGACCCCTGTTCAGCGAACATTTAAAATATCGAACATGCAGAACAGCAAATTTTTTCCCAGGGAAAAAATTTGCTGTTCCGAAACACATACACACAACACAAGCACACCAAAAAAACAGCAATTCACACACATACACTTAAAATCCTACATTTAACCCTACACTAAACTGTACATACACTACTAACTATCCACTTAGCTTAACCCAAACCCTAACCCTAAGGTCGGTCATTATCGCACACTCACCTCACCCACGCCCTAACCCTAACTCACCTACCCCACCCTAACCCTAACATCCGTCACAATCGCACACTTACCTGACCCGTGCCCTAACCCTAACTCACCTAACCCACGCCCTAACCCTCACGTCCACACAATCGCACGCTTACCTGAACCCAACCTATAACTTTCCACCACAGTGCTGAATATAGCAAAGCTACAGAAACAGCCAACCAAATTCTTTTGGTTTTTTTTTTGTTTTTTTTCGAAAAAATTCGGTGTTCTACAGCTTCGCTATTTTGAGCGTTCGCTGAATAGGGATCGATATTAGAACATTCAAAGTTTCAAGACTTTGATGTTCTAATATAGACCCTTCTGAACAGTTGGGCTTTAATTGTTCTGTTGTTCTTTGATTTAGGCCTCAACAAACTGGAACTGATAGGCAATGTTGTTCTGGTTTGCCTAGATGGAAGCCTCTGAGCAAGCAAGCCAAGTATATCGTCACGGGTATGTTTCTGAGATTGAGTAAATTCAAAAAGACATCAGTATCATCATGCTTTGACTTTTCCAGTAACTGCTTTGCACTCTGTACTGTACATTCAGCTAGTCCATTTGACTGTGGGTATTCTGGACTACTTGTAACATGTACAAAGACCTATTCTTTTGCAAATTTCTGAAACAACTGACTGGTAAATTAGGTACCATTGTCAGAAATAACTTTGTGTGGACTACCATGGACTCAGAAATGATATTTCAACTTGGTGATAGCAGTGGACATTAGGTTAGGTAGTAAATTGATCTCAAACCAGTTCAAATAAGAGGTTACGAACACTAAGTAATGCTGATTGTTCCACTTGAATATATCAGTGGCTACTGTGACAAGGTAGTTCAGGAACTTGACTTAGCTGAAGTGGTTCTGTTTGCAAATGTGGTTTAGTACTACTGCATACTGAACAAGAAGAAAGCACTTTATCAATGTATTTTGCTAGAGAAGGTCAAAATACTAGTCCTCTCACCCTTCTTTTGGCAGATTCAGAACCTGGGTGACCACGATGCAAAATCTGGATATATTTACATTGTAAGGAAGCATAAATAACAATTTTAGGACCTTTGAAAATAATGCCATCTTTCATCAACATCACATCTCTGTAAAGAAAATAAGTTTGCACTTCAGGTGGTACACTAGATTTCTTTGATAGCCATCCAACATTGATGTAGTGGTTGAGCTTTTGCAAAATTGGATCAGTCTTTGTATGGTCTCTCAGCTCATCGAGTCTCATGGTAGAAAAATTATACACTTCCATGACATCATAGTCAAAATTCTCTGCATTACATTTTTCCATTGTATTTCTGGGTGATCTGAATAAGTTATCAGCCAGATAAAGAAGTTTGTCTTTTGTACAGACCATTTTGAAGTTGTACTTTTGCAATTTGTGCATCATTCTTTGTAATCTCGCTGGAGCTCAATACATAGACTTCTTTAAAAATTTTGACTAGAAGTTGGTGATAAGTTTCAATCTGAATAGCTCTACCATAAATATAATCATGAAACTTTGAACATGCAAATACTATTGCCAAAATTTATTTCTCAATTTGAGCATATTGGATTTCAGTGTAGGCTAAGAGTTGTAGATGCATAGGCTACTGGTCTGCCTTCTTGAAGAATAACTGCACCAAGACCAAATTCTGAAGCGTCAAAGGAAAGAGTTACTGGTTTATTAACATCATGGTATCTTAATGTAGGTGGGTTGGCAATTTTCTGCTTAAGGTCTTCAAATGCTCTCTGATGCTTTTTCAAACAATACCAGGTAACATTTTTTCATGTCAGCTCTCTCAAAGGCGCTATCAGCTCACTGAAGTCTGGTATAAACTTGCCTAAATAGTTGACCAAACCAAGAAAATGTTGTAGAGCTTGAACATTATCTGGTGCTGACATTTGTAGAATGGCTACTTGTTTGGATGGGTCTGGTCGCAAGCTAGTGCTAGTAAAACAATAATGACCTACATGTGTAACTTCTGGTAGCCTGAATTTGCACTTCAGAGGATTGAGCTTTAAGTTCACTTTGCATGCTCTGTCCAGAACTTTCTTAAGGTTTCTGTCATGCTCTGCTTCACCATTGCCTACAACCAATAAATCATCTACTGTTAGGGCACAAGGGTGACCTGAAAAAATTTGCTCCATTGCATGCTGAAAGACTTCACTTGCAGAAATTATTCCAAATGGCATCCTGACAAATCTATATCTTCCAAATGGGTTACTGAAAGTAGTCAGTAGTGAAGATTTATGATCAAGCATCACTAGCCAAAATGTACTTTTTGCATCTAAGACAGAAAAAATAGTAGCATTTGGTATTAGGGTTGTGACTTCCTCAACTGTACGCATAGGGTGATGCAGTCTCTTTAATGCTTTGCTCAAATCACTTGGATCAATGCATATTTTAATTTCATCTGAGCCTTTTTGTAGGCTGCTACCATGGACGACACCCATGCATTTGATTCTGTAACTAGACAAATTACACCTTGCTGCACCATTTTATCCAACCGAGCTTTGACTTTATTTTGCATAGCTATCGGAACTTTTCTTGCTGGTCTGACCACTGGACTGACCTCCGGGTCTAACTTCATAGAATACACAACTGGAAGTTTGCCTAACTTGTCATCGAAAACATCAGCATACTCTGAGAAAATATCTTCAGTAAAATCGGAACTAGGAGATGTGCTTATATGATGAACTTCTTTGGTAAAAGAAAGCAGATTCATTCTCAAACTGTCTCTGAGACCCAAAAATGACTGCACAGGTCTTCGGACTGCATAAAGTAGTAAGCTGTAGCAGCTCCTAGCCAAATAACATGAAAGCACTACTGAGCCTTCGGTTTGAATTTCTTCACCTCCATAAGCAACAAGTTTCACACAACTGGCCACATTAAGTTGCTCACCAGCTCTCACCTTAGCAAATATGTCTGCTGACATACCATTACACTTTGAACCAGTGTCTACTTTGAGCTTGGTGGATTTACCATTGATCTAGACAGTACAAAACACTTTGTTCTTTGCCAATAAATTCACTGCATCATCCTTTTCACCAATTACTGATACACCATCTACGAAGAAAGTAGGGTTGCAGCTCTCTATATGAGCAACTTGCTTTTTAAGTGACCTTTCTTTATAACTCTGTGAGGTTTACTTGATTTAAAAAACTTTTGAAAAATGGTTCCATTTTTTATACTTGTGGCATTGCTGACCAAATGATAAACACTTTTCTCTTTTAGACTCATGATTGGCACCACAATTGTGACAGTTAACAATAAAATTTGATTTGGGTTTTGCTGACTCACCCTTGTACTGCACTGAGCATGTCCTTTTCACTGAACTGGTCTTAGAACTTGCTGGAAAACTATGGGTTTTACCTGGAGAGCCTGCAGGGGTGGCAGATGCCATGTTCATAGGCCTAATCTGCTAGCCACATGTTGCATGCTGTCTACATTTGCTATGGAGTCTGCTGAAACCATGCTGTTATCACTTGCAAGCATACTTGTGTGCCTTTCTGTAACTTCATGGATTTGACACATTTCAATGGCTTTGCTTAGCATTAAATCACTGTCACAAAGCAAAATCTTTCTCACTGTAGCACTATTAATTCCACACACAAGTCTTTCCTTTATTAACTCATCTTTTAAGTCAACAAACCTTGTTTTAGCTTTGTTTCTCAGGTCAGTAATATACACTGCAAAAGTTTCTCCTTGCTTTTGATCTCTTGTGTACAACAAATGCTTTGGTAATGTAACATTTGTCTGGGGGTTGCACATTTCCCTGAATTTGTTTTGCAAATGCTTGGGGTCTTCCCTTGATTCAGCCTGTACAACAATGTGACAGTTTTCACCTTCTCTCTCATATACTGCCGGGGCATACATAAATGAACGCTCTGTTTCAATGGCCTCTGACCCAGCTAGGTTTGGCAAAATGAATGCTCTGGTGCATGCTTCTTTGTCAGAATAAGCTGCTTGTATAATATATCATACTCTTGCTCAAATATTCTCCAATTCTCTGCAATATTCTGATCAAATAGAAGTAGTTCTGGTTTTTGAAATGCCTCTGCCATATTAACACATACCAGTGAAGGCTTTTGCAAGTATGCACGAACACACACACATATATACATATGCCAGAAATTTATGCCAGTACTTGTAGCTATGTCCAATAGCACAACAAGCCTCTGAATAACTACATTGTGAAATAAGTCTCCTGGGCGCAGGAATACTCTTGAAATCAGTGTACTGTAAGAAATCACCTCTTATCAGTATAATAAACATTTCAAAATAACTGCATTCTGCAAATAAACTGGGCAGAAGAAGCTCAGAGTAAGAAACATTTTAGAGTAATTGCACTTTGTGAATAAACAGTACACATCACACTGAAACTTTCCTAAAATGGCTGTACTTTGCTAAATAACTCTTTACAGTGCAAGAAAAACTCTGTAGTTGCAGCACTCCGCGAATAGACACACCTAGCACAATAAACTTTTCAAAATGGCTGTATTTTGACTGCATTTTACAAAATAGTTGCACTTTGCACACAAATAAACTCTCCAGAATAAATGTGCAGTAATAAGCACACTCTTGTAAGCAGTTTTACACACTTTGAGATACTTTGAATAACTGTAGTTATACCCTGAATAGCTTCAATCAATGCAAAACAGTAGTTTATGCCAAAACACAGTACTTTGCCAAAAAACATGCATTCACCTTGCTTTATTTATGCTTAATGTGCCCCTTTTGCCCTTTATTATATTTGTTTTGCACATTTAATCTTTTTACATGCCCATTATACTTTTCTTGTGCTTGTTTTACTCTAAACATGTGCATTTTACTTTAAACATGCTCATTTTGCAATTCCAAGGTAATTTCAAACCCTCATGTGCTTTTCTGATAATCGTTTTATAAATATCTTAATTTTAAACATTTTGTTTAGTTAATAAACTTTTTTGTGCCTCTCACTTACTTAATAATGTGTTCTGTGCCTTTGTAATACTTTGTTTTAGCTTTCTTAATAAATAAATAATTTGTGCAAGTTTTCATTACCTTTCATTCATTTCTGGCCCTTTTTTGTGCTCGGTTCTCTTAATTTACCTTCACTGTTAACTCTACACCTCATGGCTCTGAAAAGCAGTCTCTGGAATCTGGATCTGACACCATGTCGCTCATCTGGTCAGGATAAAACAGGCAAACTTCTGTGGGTTCTGTTCAAGCAGCTTTATTATGTACAAACACATCAGGTTTGAGGGTTAATAACTTTAGCTTAGATAAGCTTATAGACAAATTAGGTATTACACTCATACATGCTCCCTCTCTGGCTGCACTCTCAAAATGGCACTGAAGCTAGCACGTACTTGCTATTTATATGCATGTGCTGTGCTTGAAATGCTTCTTAATGGTACAACACACACACACACACACACTATTCTACAATGTCATACTAACGTACACTCTGTAGAATGTAAACACATGCCTACCCCAGTTTGTTTGTGTCTTTCGGCTTTTCCCAGTTAGGGGTCACCACAGCGGAACTCCGGTCCGCTAATGATTGGCAGTAGATTTTTACATACTGGCTTGCTGGGCCTAATGCACAACCTTCAACGAAGGAACGCCCATTCACGCATGTCACTACACAGAAGACGCTCTAACTGAGAATCGAACGGGCAACGTCCAACTGTGAGGCGACAACGCTACCGCAGCACCACCACCGCTATTACATGCCTACCCCAGTCTATAGTATTAATTCTGTTCAGTAACTGCTGAAAATGAGAAGAGTTCCTAATACTGGTATTACACTTGCAATACTGGTTAGAAAGCAAACATTGGAAGGGATATTCTGAGAAGGGTGTTTGATCTGGATCAACTTCACTACACCAACAGTCCACTTACCCAACTTTCACATCACCAAGATGAAAGGACTGACAAACGCAGAAGATTGACATCCAGAACATTGACTTACCACTCCAGGTAAGTAACTGCTTGGCCATCCTGAAAAAAAAATTAAACCGAAGAAAAGTAAACCCATCCTTTGCCCCCCACACCCCCCTAAGTAAATATACCAACTCTGAGATTGCACTACAACAGGGTAAGGGGCAAAGTTCAACAGGATGGCCAAGCGGTTACTTACCTGGAGTGGAAAGTTGGTGTTCCGTATGTCGGTCTTCTGCGTTTGTCAGTGCTTTTGTCTCATCGATGTGAAAGTTGGGTAAATAAAATGCCAGTCTACTAAAGTAGACCCGTTTGATGCATATGGGTTGATTTCCCAGGAAAAAAATAATGGACAGTTAAAACCCATCCTGTGCAATATTGTTACCTCAAGTTGAATGTGTCATATCACACCTCTTGAGTAACACATTCATGCCTGTTAGTCTTTGCTTGTACATTGGAACCAATTGAACAGCATGTGACCGTGCAGCACACCAATAGTTAATAAAACACAAAGCTCACGTAGTGGTGTCCTCAAAAAAGGCAATGCTTAATAGCAGTCCGATATAGCAGTCTTCCAAGCAATAACGATTTTGAAGGTGCAAAAACTTTAACAAAAGTTGTAAAAATCAGAAGTGGTCAAGCACTTTCATCCCAATAAACTGGACTTCTTCAGAACCATTTCTAACTCATAACCACTACATTAGATAGTTTAAAATAGTCATGTGATTCTTTTTTACTTATACATTGCCAGATTTGAACACCTGTTGACTCAACTCCACACTCTATAGAACTGTTGACTGCTGATACCTCAGGAGTCACAGCATAGTTGTCAGAAAGCACACACTAGAAGGAATAACTTAAGCATTATGTTTCAATATGTCTTTTCTAAAATGGGGTATGACAGATGAAAATCTTGTAGCCATGTAAATGTCCATACTATCATGAATTCCCCACATCACATATGCTGCATAAGCCAGATGTTCATCGTGCATACAGCTGCAGTCATAACAGATGGGTTTCCTGACGTCAGGCGGGTCCTCGGTCGGCCGAATTCCAAAGTCTAGGTCCAGCGTCGGTTGTCGTCGCTTCTTCCCTGACGTCAGTGCAACAGGGGTATAAAAGAAGCAGCCAACGCCATTTTCTTCAGTCTTTCTTGCTGTGCGGTGCCCGAAGCAGAAGCAGTTCGCAAGTGCCGGTCGGCCAGCTCCTGAGATTACGAATATTTTTCAACCGAAGACTTCTTGAAAGCTAAGTACCCTGTTGGGGAAACTTTTCTTGCCTCAGACCGATGTCAGACAAAGTTAATAATTGCATTTCATGTGGGAAGTAAATACCGTATAAAGATTTCCATTCCCTCTGTATACCTTGCTTAGGCCCAGACCATGACGTCTCGGCCTGTCGTTTTTGTGCTACATTCAACAGACGCACTATTAAGCATCGGGCGGAGTTCGCCCAACACTATTTTGGCAAAAAGTTTAATTACAACATGTCGTCGGATACTCCGACTCCAGTTTTGAGTAAACGATGTAAAGATAAGGACCGACATACGAGGTCTGCGACTTCTACTGACACCACGCTAAAGCCCACTACATGTGCTCCGGTTCTCAGCGAGGTGCCTACGCAGCCCCTGACTACCAATGACACTTCATTAGCAGTGTCTTCTGTGCTCGAGGTCGCAGGCTCTTCGGCCCACACCCCGACTACAGATACCGAAGCCATTCTTGGCGGGGAAACTCAGAGTTCAGACAGGCCTGCCACCTCTCAAGGTGTCTTCAGGCCTTCTTCTTCTTTTTCCATTAAGGCTTACACTAAATCTAAAGCAACCATGCATTCTAAAAGACAAGCTCCACAGGGCCCCTCTCAAGTCCTCATGCCTAAAAAGCAGATGCTCAAAATGGCTGAGGATTTGATTACTCTTATCAGGGGTTCTCAACCCCCCTCGGACAAAAGGCCCAGAGTGGAGGAAGAATACCCTTCCTTGGACCAGGCCTCCATTACTTCAGAACATTCTGAGGACCAGGAACATTCTTACTCCCCTTTCAAAGATTCTGATGCAGAGGAGTCCATTCCCTCTGTCTCCCCCCCTGAGGATTACTCTTTTGGGGAAACCTTGCATACCTTGAGGGAACACTTCCACTGGGAAGGCCAAGGGTACTCAGACTCCAAGAAAAGGCTCAGGGATTTCCTCTTGCTCCCTCAGCACAGGCCTCTGTCTATACCTCCTGTGTTAGACATACTAGATGATGTGTATTCGGAGGCCAGCCTTAACCCAGATTCTTTACCTCCAGTCAAGCCTGACAGGTATTACCGGGTTTCTGATTCACACCAATTCCTATACAAAAGCCATGCGGCTGACCCAGAAACTATTTCACAGGGTCCCAAGGGAATTAAGGCCTCCACTGCCAAAAACCCATTACCTTCATAGAGAGATTCCAGAGCTTTAGAAAGGTGGGGGAAAAAGGTATACACCTCGGCCACCTTAACCATGAGGGCATTGAACTGTCAGTTCCATATGTTAAAGTATCAACAGTTTTTGTTATCTCAATTGAAAAGCAAAATGTCACAACCTGAACAACCAGACTTGAAGGAGTTGCAGGATTTGTTTCATAGTGCAGAGCAAGTGGGTAAACATACCTTGCAATGTGGTTTTGATCCTTTAGAGGCCTCTTGTAGAGCTGCTGTTACAGGATCAGTCATACGTAGACATGCTTGGCTCAAAGAGCAAACCTTACCAGATCATGTCAAAGCTAAATTACTAGATGCACCTCTTCAAAAAGATGTATTGTTTGGTGTTAAAGCTGAGGAGGTATTAAAGAAAATGGAGGAAAAGGCAAAATCAATGCAAACAGTGAAAGATTTAATACAGGTATAACGCCCACGCTTCAGTAGAAATTGGCCTTCAAAAAATTGGTCCTTTCCAGCCACGGACAGACCTCAAAGAGGTAGATACAGGTGCCCGAGGGGGAGAGGGCAATCTCAAGGATCATTTAGAGGCAGACAATGGCAAACACCTACACCAAGAGGGGGTGAGGATAGTTCACAGCCATTCAGAAAGCAGACCCAATGACTTTCCCCTTTGCATGCCAAGCAAGGCTCAAATGGAAACACCTTTAGGCGGAAAACTGGCATTATTTTCGAAAAATTGGCATATTGTCACAAAAGACAAATGGATCCTGGACATTATAGACAGCGGCTACAGATTCCACTTTCACGCCCTTCCAAAAATGAGAGGCATGCCAAACCTGCCACACAATCAAAGGGCAGAGGCACAAAAACAAATTTCAGATCTCATGGACATGAAAGCTATTCAAGAGGTACCTGCACAAGAACAGGGTCAAGGTTTTTATTCCAGACTATTCCTGGTACCAAGGAAGGGCAAAGATTGGAGACCTATTTTGGACCTATCCATCCTAAACACATATTTACTCGTACCAAAGTTCAAGATGCTCACATTACAGCAGCTTCTTTCCATGCTGGGTAAGGAGTCTTGGCTGGTAACATTGGACCTCAAGGAGGCATACCTGCATGTTCCAATCAGACAAGATTGCAGAAGATACCTCAGATTTCTTGCAGGTTCATCCCATTATCAATTCTCTGCATTGCCCTTTGGCTTATCTACTATGCCCAGAGTGTTCACGAAATGCCTGGCATCAGTAATTGCCTTCTGCAGACTTCAAGGGATACAAATATACCCATATTTGGACGACTGCCTGATCCAAGCGGACAGCAAACACACTCTTCTGAAACACCTGGCGTTTGTAATAATTTTGTTGAAATCTCTGGGATACACAGTCAACAAAAAGAAGTCAAGACTAATACCCTCTCAAACAATAATTTTCCTGGGTGCCAGCTTGGATACAAACACCCAGATGGCCTACCTCACGCCAGAGAAACAAGGGCAATTAACTCAATACTTCAGAAAACTGGCAACCTTCACCAGGCTGACTGCAAGGAAAATCCTGCAGGCTTTGGGATTCATGGCATCTTGCATCCTGCTAATCCCATGTGCAAAGCTGCATATGAGAAAACTTCAATGGTACCTAAAAAACTTATGGTCTCAACACAGCCACAGTTTGGAAACAGTCATACCACTGATTCCATGTCTTCAAAAGGAATTTCTGTGGTGGGCTCAAGCATGCCAAAGAAACATAGGTCTCCCATTCTGCAAGCCTCAAGCAAATCAAGTCATCACAACAGACGCCTCGGACTACGCCTGGGGGGCGCACATGACAGATCGGTGCATTCAGGGCAAATGGTCATAAAAGAAAAGCACCTACACATCAATCAAAAGGAAATGCTAGCAGTAATAAATGCTATTATGGCTTTCAAAGACCTACTGCATCCAGGCCAGCTATTGATAAGGACAGACAACACCACAGTGATGTGGTACATAAACAAACAGGGAGGAACTCATTCATACCCGCTGTGCAGACTAGCCATGTCCCTTTGGAACACGGATCTGAAATTGCAAATCCAACTTCAAGCACAATTCCTGCCAGGGAAGGAAAACATACTGGCAGACAACCTGAGCAGAAATATGACAGATCCACACAAATGGAAGTTGCATCCTCAAGTTTTTACAATGATAATTCAAGCATGGGGAGGGCCAGACATAGATCTCTTTGCCACCCACAGAAATTACCAATTGACAAAATTCTGCTCAAGGACCTTTCATCCACAGGCCTGGAAAGTGGACGCACTCTCTTTCAGTTGGACAACAATGACGATTTATGCCTTTCCACCTCTTCCACTGCTGGCCAAAGTTCTATTAAAAGCCAGAGCAGACAGACCAAAGATGATTCACATTGCTCCAGACTGGCCAAGACAACACTGGTACCCACTCCTGAGGAGCCTGACGCATTCCCCACCATGGATCCTGCCTCTAATGCCTCTTCTACTGACTCAGCACAACTTCAAAACTCTTCACAGTCAGCTGAAAACACTCAATCTAGCCGCATGGAGGATTCCTTAAATTCACAGCAGACCTTATTCTCCAAGGAGGTGCAGGATGTCATTTTGGAGGCCAGAAGGCCTTCTACTAGAAAAGCGTACTCAGCAAAATGGAAACGGTTTTGTGCCTGGAATCAGAAAAAGGGTCAGAATCCTGGAATACTGAATTTACCTCAAATATTACAGTACCTAGCTGAGCTGCTAAGCAGTGGACTTTCATTCTCCTCCATCAAAATCCATGCCTCAGCCATTTCTGCAGAGTACAACACTGATCCTCCTTTATTCTCTCACCCTCTCTTAAGACAGTTCCTCAGAGGGGCTAAGAATATAAACCCCCCAAGGAAGCAACCAGTACCTGCTTGGGACCTCAATTTCATTCTAGAAAAACTAACCCTGCCTCCTTTTGAGCCAGCTGCTTCAACAGATCTGCAATATTTGTCATGGAAAACAGCCTTCCTTCTAGCTATCACCTCAGCACGCAGGGTTTCGGAACTACAAGCTCTCATGGCTGTGCAGCCTTTCATCATTTTCCATCAGGACAGAGTTTCCTTATGAACCAATCCTTCATTTATGCCAAAGGTAGTATCCAGGGTAGCCTTGAATCAGGCTATCCACTTACCTACCTTTTACCCTAATCCACAAAACAAAGGGGAGAGACTACTACATTCCTTGGACATTCACAGACAGCTCCGTTATTATTTGGACAGAACAAAGCCTTACAGAAAATCAGAGCAACTCTTTGTGTCCTATGCTACAGGTGCTCAAGGGAAGCCTATTTCCAAATAGACAATCTCAAAATGGATAGCCCACTGCATACGCTTTTGTTACTCTTTTCATGGTAAAACTGTACCTACAGGCATCAGATCTCACTCCACAAGGGCCACAGCTACCTCTGCAGCTTTCCTCAGGGGGGTTCCTACCAAAGATATTTTGGAAGCAGCCACTTGGAGTTCTGTACATACTTTATCACCTACCATTATACTCCAAAACTAGAGCAGGCTTTGCCACTGCAGTCTTGCAGGGCATCCTAGCTCCTCCTAGTTCCACTTAGTGCCTACCACCCTTTTATTAGCTTTGGGATTCTACCCATCTGTTATGACTGCAGCTGTATGCACAATGAACATAGTACAGTTTTATACCTACCATAAATGTAGATGTTCGAGTGCTAATACAGCTGCAGTCCAGGTTTCCCTCCCTCCTTCCCCTCTTGGGACAGGCCTAATGGCTAACACCTCCTCATACAACCTCATTGGGGTATTCTTTTATGGTGTATTTGCTTGCAACTACTGTTTTTTAATTATATTGCATTTGCATTATTACATAAATTTATGTTTTGCCTTCCTTCTGGGGGCACCTGACATCTGGGGCAAGAAAAACTGAAGAAAATGGTGTTGGTTGTTTCTTTTATACCCCTGTCACACTGACATCAGGGAAGAAGCGACGACAACCGACGCCGGACCTAGACTTTGGAATTCGGCCGACCGAGGACCCGCCTGACGGCAGGAAAACCCATCTGTTATGACTGCAGCTGTATTAGCACTCAAACATCTACATTTATTGTAGGTACAAAACTGTACTTTGTGCCTGTCACTAATGTTGGACAAACACACAGTCTTTAGAATTGCCAGATTCAACCCCCTGCCAACATAAGTCCATATTCTCTAGAAGTGTACATTGACCTATGATGTCACAGAAGTCATACCACATTTGTCAGAAAGTGAACTCTAAAGATATAACACAAGTAGTGTGAATGGATACATATTCCCTAGAAGGGGATTTGGGGGGTCCAAAACTTGTAGCCATGCAATTGCTACCATTGGTTTGAATTATCCATATTGTGAATGTTAATTAAGTCAGTCATGCCTGTCAGTATTCTGTCACATGCTTATATTAGACACACATTGGCGGATTTGAACAACTGCCTGCCTAAATCCACACTGAAAGTGTATTAAATGCTGATGCCACAGGGGAAGTCATATCAGAGTTATTACAAAATGCACACTTGAAGGAATAACTTGAGTTTTTTATTTGAATGCATATGGCTTCCATAAAAGGCAGTCTGACACAGAAGTCATATCAGAGTTGTGAGCACAGACTTGAAAGACTGTCTTGAACTGTATGTTTGAATAGATATATATTCCTCTAAAGTGGGTTTGAGAGATCAAAATCCTATAGCCATGTAACTGTTGCCTCTGGGTTGAGTTATTCATATCACATTTATTGATTAAGCCATTCCCATCTGTCAGTAATATGGTACACCCCCACAGTAGTCAGACATTGCTGAATCTGAACACCTACTTATCTAAGTCTATATTCTGTGGAACTGTGTATTAACTGCTGATGCCACAGGTGATTTGTTGGTTAAGCCACTCCTGCTTGTCATTATCTTCTGACACACTCGTACTAGGTAAACATTTCTGGAGTTGAACACCTGCCTATATAGGTCCATACTCTATAGAGTTGTGCATTAACCACTTGTAACAAGAACATTGCTTAATACAAATGTCAGAAAGCACATACTTGTAATTTACAGGACATAAGTTTGGAGGAATGGATATTGTGATTTTGACAGAGACAACATCAATGTCTTGATCATAGGTCACAACATAATGTTGTACATCACATAATTTACATTAATTGAGGAAGGGAATTATATGTAAGTGTGTTGAATTAAGAAGTGTTGAACATTTATGTTTTGGATGATAGTGACAGATGTCAACCAGTTAACTGCCACCCATGCATTCCTGACTTAATTTTCACATTGCATGTAAGTCTTGTTTTTGTGTCTATCAGTGAAAAGCCTGCATAATGTATATAGAGTGTCAAGGTAACTGCAAGGCATACATGCAAAAATCCCCAACAACTGGGTCAGCTCTTAGGAATGTATTGTCAATTTTGTAGCTCCCTAAGGTAGTTGACTTGCCAAAGGATACAGTAATGCTTTTTTTTGACATTTAGTTTCATTTTATGATTTTGGCACCAGTTATTTATTTGGGACAAACCTTCATGCAGGATGGCTAAGTCATTTGGGGATTCGATGATTGCAGTCATCTGCAACCTTAGTCAGCTAGAGCCCTTTGGTATTGGCTTTTACTTCAGAAAAGTAGATGCCAAACAGGAGAGGTCCCAGCACAGAACCCTGGGGGACTCCACTGGTGACTAGTCTCTTTGTGGAGTTAACATCCCATATTTTAATTTTGTGTGTCCTATCTGTGAGCCAGTTGGCAATCCAGTGGGTAACACAGGGGTTTATTCACAGTTATTTAATTTTTCAACTATGCCTGAGTGGAGACCTTTGGCCAGATTGAGTTACGCAGTATGTACCATTTTGCCTTCATTCATTGCTTTGGTGACCTTTTCAAAAATATCCACCAGATTGAATAAGCAAAACCTGTCCTTGATGAATCCAAACTGAGACAGGTCCAGTGTTTGGAAGTTCCCTTTGTCTTGATTGATTAGTTCCATGATAAGTTTTTCAATGACTGTTGGTTCTGGAATTGCCTGGTCTGTGGAAGGTCCTTCTTTATGCAGGGGGATGACTGTGGCTATTCTTCATTTGTTTGGTACAAAACCTGTATGGAGGCTGAGATTGAAAAGTGATGTTAGGGGCATGGACAAATCATGATTTATGCTATTAAAGATACATCCAGGGATATTATCAGGACTCATTGATGGAGTATGTTTAGCTTTTGATAGCACTTTCAGAACTTGGTCTTGTGTGATAGCTGGACATGAGCCAGTTTCACATATTTCTTGAGGGACAGAGAGAGGGTAGTGAGAGGAAGAGTTAGAGTTAAATTTATCAGTCAGTAGGTTTGATATATCTTCAGCCTTAGTATAGGTAACATCATTCACAATCAGCTCAGTGCATTGCTGCATTATGCTTTTGAGATTACAAACATAAATAAAAAATACTGTGTCATTGTCTTTAGCCTAGGTAGGTATTTTAGCTTCAGACATGCCTTTGGTAGATTTTATTTACTCATTCTCTCCAATGGAGGTCTATAAATTCCAGTGGGTAAAGCCTAAGCTTTTTTTGCGAGACTCAAATTATCACCTCACATTTCAAACAAATGTTTATATCTCTGGAACCATAGGGGTTACTATAGAGGTGTAAATGGCAAGCTCTTCGGCACAAACATTTTTTATTAATATTCTTTAGGTTCTAGGTCTTAAATTGGATGTTATAAGGTGCAATAAACACAGTTAACCATTAAACTTGTAATATTCTGCAAACAACTTATAACATCTCAACCACCCAAGTTACAGAGATACTATCAGCAGCAGTTTGATCATCCAGCTGAGAGCTTTCATATGAGGCTAAGGATTCTGTCTGTGCTACTTGCTTGCTGAGATATTTAGAAAAACATGACATTTATGACTACATAAATAAATATATGAACAATTGACATCTCTTTACCTGCACTAGATAGAGGTAAAATATCAATACAGCTGTGCTTGGCTTGGTTTTGGAATTGTTAAAACAAATATGAACAACCAGTATTTGACACCTAGTTGCAGTAGTAGGATGTAACTTCAGAAACGCCTGGAAGCTTCAACTAGCTGTAATAAGTTAAGCTCCTGTGTAGTTTGTTTATTTCATAGGCAAGGGCTCCAGCATTCTGGGAATTACTCTTCTGCTCAAAATTATTTTCTATTTATTATAAAGCTTGTTGATATTATGGTTTCAATATATGAATTTGTTTCTGGGATTTGCTCTGCAGTTGTTCCTACAGTGTACAGCTGCATCTCTGCAGGTGCTTACATGTTGGTATAGTGTGGTGGTATATATTTCTGCATATTCAATGCAGTTAACTGGATTCGGTGGGGATTTAAAGCTTGCCAATGTATCACTCAGTAAGTAGTTTGTCTTAAAGAAATTTCTGAAGGTACCTTGGGTGGAAGTGATCTCTGGTTTCAATTTTATTTTGAAGGAGTTTGCTTTATGGTTAGATTTAAGAAGTGATTAAAAATTTAGAGATCAATTAATTAATGTAATTAATTAAGTGATTAATAACAGTCTGCAAATATGTTTGCAATTCTAACAGTCCAATGAAACACACTTTGAAGGGTAATGTTAGACATTGCCATAATCATTTACATACAGAGGTGCATAGACCAGATTACAATGAACACCTCATATCTGGAGTAAAGTAAGTCAATAAAACATATACAACTAAAAGAGGTCACTGACATTACTTTCAATCTGCCACAATTGCTTATGGAAGTGCACTACTGCCAATCTCATGTGTATAACCAATGGCAAAGTATTAGTGCATACATCATTTTTTTTAAACACCGGATGGGAATTAGTAGTGACTTTCCTGTTGAATGTATAATTACAGACATAGAGAATTTTGTTTCTAAGCCATTTTGGCCATGTGAGTGGTCTACGTCTTCACCAGGTATAAATAAAACTTTTACAAAATCTGTATACAATGCTAGATTTGAACACCTGCCAATCTTACATTTATTAGACCTGTGCATTATGGTGAGTACACAATGGAATAAGTCACATTTCAGCTAACAGAAACCACACAGTTGAAGGGATTATGACAAATCTATGAAGGAAGGACAATGTTTGGATCAGACTTCACAACAGTAGTGACAATTGAAACATCCCACCAGGAGTATATTAAACCCTTGATCCTGTTGTATATAGAAAATAATGACCGTCACCTCACAGTGTTGTCAGTATTGTGTTCTGTTGCACAGTGGGACTAGCATAGTAGTGTGAGGAGCATCACATGAATGCAGACAAAGGCAAAATAAAATAATTTTTGGTATAAGGTGGCAAGCTGCAGTTACTGTTACATAAGTGTGGGGAACAGTGCTGCTTGATGCCAAGTGTTACTCAAATGCTGATGACACAAATAGGGATCTTTGCCCAGGAGCAATTTCTGGCCATGTGTGTAGTGCATGAATTTATTTTTGAAACAAATTAAAGGTGTGAAATGGGATTGATAGGGGAGTGGTGAAAATGGATGAGCAAGGAGAGGGTAGGACATTGTGTGTTTTTTAAGGAATGAGCAGAAAGGTGGTGGTATATCACCACGAATATTCACTTTTTCACAATCTAAGATTGTATTTTTACAAGAAATTTGGATAGTTACATCATAAAGAATCTGTGACAACAACTTAATAATGTATGAAAAATTGAACCAAGTCAGAAATGTGGCTAAAGCCTATCATTAAGGATGAACAAATTGTGCCTCCTGGCTACAGCATTCTTACGCTGGATTGAATAAATAAAATGCTGGAGGTGTGGCTCTTCTATATAAACATCCTGCAAATTACAACACTCCAAACAGATATTCCACAATTCAGAAATGCAGTTACTTATTTCATCCTTAAAACTAAACCAACACAAGTCTATAGTTATTGCAAGACTTTACATTTCCCCTGGTAATAATGTATCAACACTAGAGGATATTCTGTACAGTATGTCCCATTACATTCAGTAAGAGGCCATCATTTTAGGTAATGTTAACAGTGACTGTCTTACATTTATTTCATATAATCTATCCAATACCATACAGTTATATCGCTTATGCAATTAATTAACTGTCCTACCAGACTAAATACAAATTCAAATAGGAACGCTACTGTAGACTAGGTTCTCACTAAAATGCCTAAGACAATGGCTACAACAGGTGCTCTATCATAATCCTTAAGTGAGTATCTCACTACTTTCATTATTAGACATCCGATTCATAGCTCTCACAAACTTTACAACAATACTGTTAGAAATCTCTCACAACTTCCAACTGGAAAACTTCGACAACTCTGCGTGTGTTTATAATTAGAATATAGGTTCATAGGTGTTTACTAGGCTAACAATCACAAGGTCCTTTTTAAGCCTAGCCATGCATCCCAAATCTCTGACAAGTTCTGGTACCCTTGATAAGTGTAAGAATGGGCCTGGGAGATGAATCATTTACAGGTTATCTGTGTTCATTACAGACATAGGTGCCAAACCAGGGATGAATTTACAGTTTCCCATCCAATTGTCCAAGTCTTGAATTGGGTTAGGGAGGAACTCTGCTTTACATCAATGGGGAGCCTGTTCCATAGATGCAGTAGTCTCTGGGATACATAGTTATCGCTTGAGCGGGTCCTAGCAGGTCCTATTTATATCACAGGCAAGGTTTAAGTCTTTAGAACAGGTAATTCTGGTGCTGTTTGTTTTGTGGATATGCAGGAGGTCCATCAGAGTGGTGTCTGACAATGCACTATATGCCAGGCATAGATCTCCCCTCAAAAGTCTGTTGGAAATAGAATACAAGGATTGTGCCTTGAGGCGGTCTGCATAGGACATTTTACTTATGCCCTGTAATCTTTTAGTGAGGTACCTCTGTGGACATTCCAGTTGTTGGATATACCCGGTTATGTTCATACTAAAGGGGCATTGTACTCAGTGATAGGTCTGAAATGCCGAATACAGTGGAACAATAACTTCCTTGGACTTAGATGCCATACTTTTGTTTATAAGTTACACAACACAGACTGATTTCTTCACCACTGTAGACACATGATGGTCAAAGGCTGGATTACTATATGTGTGTGTCCCTAAGTCCCTGACTACTGGGTCAGCTCTAAGGGATGTGTTGCCAATATAATAGTTACCAGGGATGGATGACTTCCCAAAGGATACTATTATGCATTTCTTGGCATTTAGTTTTAGTCCAAGGTTCTGACACCAGTTGTTTGTCTGTGTCAGCCCCTTCTGGGGAACATTTGTGTCAGTGAGAGATTCAATGGCAGCTCATAATTTGCAATCATCTGCAAATTTAGTCAGTTAGAGACCACTGACATTGGCCTTGACTTCAGAGAAGTAAATTCCAAGAAGGAGCGGTCCAAGGACTGATCCCTGAGGGACCCCACTTGTGACTGTCTTTTTTTGTAGAGGTGGACTCCCCAATTCTAACACCCTGGGTCCTGTCTGTGAGCCAGTTGGCTATTCACTGGGTGCCATTTGGGTTTGTATCTGTATAAATTACTATGGATAAGACTGTAGTAGAATTCAATAATGTCTTTTTATTTATCTTGAACTGTGCCCTTTTACGAATCAAAAGAGTTAAGACTAGCCCAGCTTCATGGCTAACTAAGAATACCAAACAACTCATCAAAACTAGGGATATGGTTTAAATTATAAATGTATAATAAAGTATCTGCTAATCAACATAATTCCAGAAGGCTTAGAAACCAAGTTAAACAGCTAATCAAAATGGTAAATAAATATCATACAAAGTTTTAAGAAACCTATAAGCCAAATCCTAAGATCTTTTGGTCATCAATAAATAATCTTCTAAATCCAGGTCAAACCACTCAATCCATTTCATCCATATCACAGCAGATTGATAATGCAACACAGTTTAACTAATCTTTTATCCAATCAATACTTTCTATTTAAAAACAACAACACAAGGACACAAAATATTATACTACCAACAATCATATCACACATTTCTTACTATAACCTGTTCCTGCCTCAGTTATCAGAGAGTACCTATACAGTCTCAAGTCTGTTACAATTGCTCCTGACCAAATTCCTTGTAAATATATCAAGGCTGCATGCATGTCCAGTCTCTACTCATTAACCACTCCATCAATGAGAACCAGAATTTGGGAAAAATGCTTAATCATTCCGTCCATAAAAGTGGGCCTTCTGCTGACCTTTCTAAATACAGACTAATTGCAATATTATCATCACTATTTAACTTATTAGACAAATGTATTCATTAACAACTCCTACATTATATTACTGGTAATAGCCTCTTTCTCCTCATAACAGGGTTTCAGACCCAACCGTAGTACCACTAATGCTAAACCTGGTTTCACAGAAAGTATTTGCAAAACCATAAAGTCAGTTAATCTTGTTTCCACTGTTTTCTTGGATTTATTCAAGGCTTTTGCCATTGTATGCCACCACAAACTCCTCCTGAATATCTCCTCATTGAGATTAACCCAGTAATCCCTTCAGTGGTTGCAAAGCTATCTTTCAAATGGAATAGACAACAGGTTATTAAACGGAAACAAGCTTATTTTCTTTCATACACATATCTATAGGTGCTCTACAAGATTCCATATTGGGTCCCTTACTTTTTAACCTTTTCATCAAGGCCCTATATTCAGTCTATACATGCATCTATTATTCAATATGTAGATAACTTTACTCTTATCTACTTACATAGCCAATACCTTGTATTTTCTTTGAGAGCAAACATAACAATATTTTAGTGCAATTGAAAACTGTCTTGATTACTCACAACTTCTTCTCAATGCTAAGGAAACAAAATTAATGTTATTCACCCCCAAAACAATTCTCTAAATAAAACAAACACTTCTCAATAACTTCAAAGAATGGCATAATTGAAGTAGTCTTCCAAGCCAAACTTTTACACATAATCATTGATGAACACCTGAAATTGGATCAGACTGTTCTCTATGTCATCAGTGAAATTTGTCAAAACTAAGATTGCTATATAGGATTAGACCTTACCTTACTGACTGTGCTATTGCAACAGTGTACTAACTTCCAACTCTTCGCTATGCCTCTCCAGTTTTTACCAACCTTCTCTCTAGTCAGTTGCTAAAGCTTGAACAATGCTGTGATAAAGTGACCAGACTGGCTGTAAAGCTACCACATAGATCACATAATTGCACTGGCTGTAAACAGTTAAACTAGTTAGAATTACTCCATGCACTAATATATATACACTCCAAAACTTAAAACATACAAACAACTCATGAAATATCCAAGTCTACGGTATATATTGCCCAACCTTACTCCCCCGATAGAACCCTTTATTCTTCAGATAAATCATGTCTTAGTATACTTAAATCCAACAATATTGCTGATAATCTATACCCTAAATACATCTGTAAAAATGGAGTAAAATTTATTTTCCAATAACACAAATGAACTCCCTAAAGCTATTTAAATCAGAACTAAAATGCCTTTCTCCTGGTTAAACCTTATCTATCCAAACTACCTGATTCCCACAGTTACTTTCTATTTAATAAAATGCCCCTTCACAACTGAGACTACTTTTCATAACCCCTTATTCCTGTCTTTTCACTCTGTCAACATTTCTTTTATTCAACTTTTTTTCTTTTCTTTTCCTTTACATGCTGTACTGTCTTTAACATCTCTCTTCATTTAACCTCATTGTTTTTCCTTTCACAGGTTGTGGAGGCAATGATGCAAGGTTGTGATGACATGCTGGGTGTCTGTGCTGCTTGTGATGGTGCCAACGCAGCCACCCACTATGACTGGTCTAGCTCCCTGTGATCATGTTATGGTAGAAATGTTAATTCAAATGTAATTATATAAACTGAAAGCAGTAAAAGAGAGGGGTAGTGGGAGTAGAGAAAAGAAGAGAAAATATTATAGATGTTATTTAATTCTAATATATCCTACTCACTACATATGCCACATTAATTGCACCAAAAGTTTATCTTCATAAATCTCACTATTATGAAAATTGTACAAAAAAGTGTGAGTGTAGGAAAGCCAGTTAATGCAGAACATGTCATTAAATGTATATGTGAATTGGGTAAATGGCATTATAACTTATTGATTACGGAATAATAAATATTAAGTCATACACAGTAAATTCTGCAGTTTGGATTTGAACCCACAAGTATATGTACTTTCCTAACCATTGACTACTGTAGTGTTGCATGAGGTAATTGTGCATGTATGTACAATTTGGAACTACATGGTACACGTAGTCACGTATTACACTGGCAAACAGTTATAAACTGATGTCCAGATAATTGATAATGTATTTGTGCAATCAGTGTTACTATTAAATGGTAATCAGTCATGCCTGAACTCATACTTACCCAATACCTCTCTGAGGTGTTCCATTCTTTCTCGCTTGATGTGGCTCCCTGTTTCATTTCCTTTAATCTCTGTGAAGTTCATATAACAGAAAACAGAAAAAAGCAATGAATGTGTTTGTTTTGACAAGTTATGGCAGTGTTTTCCTGGTCATGGGCCAACATACTTACACAACTGAGGTGTGTTGTGGGTCCAGTAATATTCCTCCCATTGGCTAAGGAGGTTTTGTTTTCCCCTTTTTAAGTCACTGTAATGGAGATAGCATTGTTCACCCATGCATGGGATGCCAGTTGAAAGGGTAACCGTTTTGAGTAAGCTGTTTCAAGCCTCAGCCTTGTACTGTGTCCCAGTATAATGACCCTGCAGAAGCCTTTGACTGTATAGTCTAACAAGGAGTACTGCAAAATTCTTTGACCCCTCCTGACATCACTTCTGTGCTCTAAATGGAGCACTATGTGCACCATCACCTGTCACGTCTTTTCAAATATCTCAGGAAAAAATGGCAGGGAATCGGTGCCCAAATCAGGTCTCATGTGCATCAGCCTATGTGGAGCAATGGATAAGTTAGAGAACCCCATTAGCATGACAGAAAGCACAGAAATTGGCTGGAATTAAATGCAATATATATTGTTTCTTCCGTGTCTTCTTTAGGTGAGAAACATGTCAGTAAGTCTTGGCCATGTGTGCTGATCAGTATACATATATGCTCCACAGCGACTCCAGTAAATGCTGGTTATGTTGCTATCTCAGCTACATTTCAAATTATATATTTCTACCTCTGAGCTTGCATACTGGCATGGTTTATAGCAGTCATAATGCGAAACACAAATATGACATCTCCATGATGATGTTATTCTGTAATTGGTGAAGTGAGGATGCTAAAGCATGTGAGGTTGCAAATGACTGTTTGCAAGGTAAGAGTTGTTGATAGCAGTTTTTGTGCATTACTTCATTGTATTACATTTGTACAAGGAATGTTTTCAAATTTGCTTTAAGTATAAACATTTATTTTTACATTGTATATATGCTTCAGTTTTCAGCAATTTTGTTTCAGTAGTGCACAATGTCTTAGTGTCACACCAAAAATTGTAAATTGTGAGTGATACCACCTTGGAATTGAACACATGACTAAAAGGCAACATGAAGTTCTGAACTCTGTGTACTAACTATTAACATGGCAGGGGACTTGGCATTCCAAGGGTGTGAGATGAGGAATACAAATATGTACATGAGTGAACATGCACCTACTTCTGACAACTCTGTAATGGTTCCTCTGTACAGTGTTTCTTGATTAGAGTAATAATTTAAGGCAAATATGTTTTTTTATGTGGAAAATTTTCACATAGCATTAATTTTTGTTAATATCCTTAATGCTAAATGACGAGTGCCAAAACCATGCTTATTTGTGTGGCCAATGGCAAATTCTTAGTGCACACATACTTATTTTTGGAGTTTTTGCAGTAGTAGAAGTTCCAGCTGTCTATTGTCATTCCTGAATAATGACAGTGCTCCATGCCAAATCCCACACAAAGAATAGAAAATAATACCATTGTTGGCCATGTGTGTGTGATGGGCTGTTGTTTAAATGAAAGCATTATGTATTTATGGGGTAACAAATACTGAGAAGAGGGTCATTCAGAGGGTACAGGAGGTGAAGTTCTCCCCAGCATATTCCAGGATGATGTACACTTGATTATGCAAGACTGTAAAGATAGGATTTCATGTCATTTGGCAGAAATCTGCTCTCGATGTAAAAATAATGCACTAGCCAAACATCTTGCTCTTCATAAAAGACACACAGGTTTTAAATTCCAGACACTGGATCGCATAGACATGGGTGATCTTGAAGGAGACATCCTGAATATGCTGGAGAAATGTGAACTCATGTGGCAATTAAAGCCGAACTTTTTTAGAAAGTCTGGACTAAACTACTACTGTTCCCTTAAAAGTGACCTGGAACTTAGAAAATTGCCACATTGTTTACATGACTAATTTTATTTTTTTTTAATTTTATTCCTCCAGTTGGTTTTAAATACCATAGGTTCATAGGTTAATAGGTGTGTTCTAGGCTAATGGCTCTGGAGCCTTTACAGACCTAGCCCGCAAGATTACCCTGGCATCCTGCCACTCAACCTTAGTTCCCAGTGCATCTGTCGAGTAGAGCCACTGGAGTGATCCCCAGGGTGAATTTTCTATTTCCCATCCACTCATCTAGATTTCATAGATTTATAGGTTCATAAGGTTGGTACTAGGCTATCAGCCCTAGGGCCTATACATGCCTAGCCATAACAATTCCCTGGCTATTTCTTCCCACAATATTTACTTCCCTGGACCCCTGTCTAACAGGGCGACTGACATGATCCCCGAGGTGAATTTCCTATCTCCCATCCAGTTGTCAAGGTTCCTTTTGAAGAGGGCTGAAGAGGCGCTCTGCTTGACATGTATGGGCAGTCTATTCCAGAGTCTGGGGAGTCTCTGGGTCAGGAACCTATCCCTCCAGCATGTTTTGTTCATTGTGATAACAAGGTTTAGATCCCTGAAGCATGTGTCTCTGAGGGATTGGGATTTATTTAAGTGTAGCATGTCCAGCAGCTCTGGGTTTGACATGGCCTTGTATGTTAAGCAGAGATCGCCTCTGAGTAGACGATATGCGACAGAGTATAGGTGGAGTTTTTTTAGATGGTCAGCACAGGGCATCTTCTTTAGGCCTGTGATTCTTTTAGTGAGGTATTTCTGCGGCCTTTCCAGTTGTTGCAGATGACTTGAGAGGTACATACCAAATGGACCAAACGGGGCATTGTATTCTATAATGGATGTAATGAGGGATGAGTACAGTGGGACAATGACCTCCTTTTTTCTGGATGAAAAACCCTTAGTGATGAGGTATGTCACATAGAAGGAGTTCCTGACTGTTGTGGCAATGTGGTTATCGAAGGTGAGACCACTGTCCACCTGTGTCCCTAAGTCTCTTATCACACTTTTGGTGTTTAGTGTACTGCCACCTATGTGGTAATTCATGACTACATGTTTTTTTCACAAAGGGGATAACTATACATTTCTTGGCATTGAGCTTGAGCCCATGGCTCTGGCACCAAGCATCTGTTTCTGTAAGGTCCTTTTGTAGAATATCCACATCATGTGGGAATTCAATAATGGCTCCCAGTTTGCAGTCATCTGCAAACTTTGTTAGCCAGAGTCCCTTAGTGTTGGCCTGTACTTCAGAGAAGTAGATGCCAAACAAGAGTGGTCCTAGGACTGAACCCTGAGGTGCTCCACTTGTCACTTGTCTGGAGCTGGATTTGGAGCCGGCTACCTTTACAGTGTGGGTTCTGTCAGTAAGCCAGTTGGCAACTCATCAAGTGATGTAGGGATTAATGCCCAGCTTAGTAAGTTTATCTATGATTTCAGAGTAACCAAACAGATGAGGAAGGACCACCACGAAAAGGAATATCCAGGTAAAGCAATTTAATGAAGCAAACAGATGAGCGCTTTCACGTGGGGACCACGCTTCTTCAGATCTTCTGATTCCAGAGTGGGGGATAGTGTCAAAGGCCTTGCCGAGGTTCAGATAGGCTGTGTGGACCACCTTACCCTTGTCCACAGCTCTGGAGACTGATTCGAAGAAGTCAATCAGGTTCAGGAGACAAGATCAACCCTTCACGAACCCAAACTGTGTGGGGTCCAGTGTTTGAAGGTTGCCAATGTCTTTGTTTATAAGTTCCATGATAATACGTTCCATGGCCTTACAGATCAGGCTCATCAGACTGATGGAGTGGTAGTTCCTGGGATCCAAGGTGGATCCCCTCTTGTGGAGTGGGATAACAGTAGCTGTGCACCACTCAGTGGGCACAAAGCCTGAGGTGAGGCTATGATTAAACATGACTCTTGAAGAGGGCTAGTGAGGTGCTGTGTTTGACATGTATAAAAAGTCTATTCCATAGCATGGGCAGTCTCTGCATTATGAACCTGTCCCTCCAGCATGTTCTGTTGATTGTGGTAGTGAGGTAGAGGTCTCTGGAGCATGTGGTGTGGAGGGAGTGGGATTTCTTTAGATGTAGCATTTTTAACAGAGCTGGGACAGACATGGCTTTGTAAGTCAAGCAGAGATTGCCTCTAAGTAGGCAATATGAGATTTTTGTGTCTGTCCATATAGGATAAGTGTTTAAGGCCTAGGATCCTCTTTGTAAGGTACTTTTGCAGCCTCTCCAGTTGTTCCAGGTGTCTAGTGAGGTACATGCTAAATGGGGCATTGTACTCATTGACTGGCCTAATGAGGGAAGAGTAGAGGGAGATAATGACCTCTTTCTTCCTGGATGCAAAACCCTTAGTAATGGGATGTGCTACATAGAAGGACTTTCAGACCACAGTGGTAATGTGATCATCAAATGTGAGGTTACTGTTAACCTGTGTTACCAGATCTCTTATAAGGCCTTCTGTGTTCAGTACACTACCATCGATGTGATAATTCATGGCAACTGGCTTTTTCCCAAAGGGGATGACGACACATTTTTTGGCATTGAGCTTAAGGCCATGGTTCTGACAACAGTCATTGGTCTCAGTGAGGCCTTTCTGTAGGATGTCAACTTGTCAACATCACTTGGGGAGTTAATAATAGCTCCCAACTTGCAATCATCTGTGAACTTTGTCAGCCAGAGTCCATTTGTGTTGGCCTGGACTTCAGGGAAGTAGATACCAAACAGGAGAGGACCCAGGACAAAACCCTGTGGGACTCCCCTTGTGACTGGTCGGCAGTCTGACTTGGAGTCAGCTACTTTCACACTGTGGGTTCTATCTGTGAGCCAGTTTGCAACCCACCTAGTGATATATGCGTTGGTGCCTAGTTTAGTGAGTTTTTATATGATTCCTGAGTGGGGAATGGTATCAAAGACTTTGGTCAGATTAAGGTTGGCTGTATGAACCACCTTGCCTTCATCCGCAGCTCTGGTGACTGACTCAAGGAAGTCAACCAGGTTGATCAGGCATGATCTACCCTTCACAAAACCAAACTGTGTGGGATCTAGAGTTTGGAGATTCCCTATATCCTTATTTATTAAGTTCATGATGATGCATTCCATAGCTTTGCATATCAGACTTGTTGTCCAGCTAATGGGGGGATAGTTCCAAGGGTCTGTAGTCATTCCTGCCTTGTGGAGAAGGATGACTGTAGCAGTGTGCCGTTCGGTAGGGAGAAAGCCTGAGGTGAGGCTGTGGTTGAACAGGGCACACAGGTGAGGTGCCAGTTCACTCTGTAGTTCATGTAGAACACAGCCAGGGATATTGCCAGGTCCCATAGAAGCTGTATTCTTGGCCTTGGACAGTGCTGTTTTAACCTGTGCAGCAGTAATACTGGGTGCCTGGCAATCTACTGCTATTGTGATTGGTCCTTCATGGGGGGGGGTAAAGTTGGCACTGAATCTGTCGGCCAGTATATTGGCAATATCTGTTGGCTCGGTATAGGAGGTGCCATTGTGCAGTAGCTCAGAGCAAATCTGGGTATTGCCGTAGAGATTCTTTACATAACTATATAAGGCCTTGTGGTTGGCTTTACTGTCTGCTGCAATCCTGTTTTCATAGCTAGCTTCAGAGGATTTGATGAGGGATCTCAACTTTTTGTTGAGGCTGATAAGGGAGTTTTTCCATTCTTGGGACTTCACCTTATTCTGCATCATTTCCTCCTCCTGTTGTAGAGTTTATTTATGGCAGGGGACCACCAGATTGGCTTCCTTTTTTTGGTGGAGAGCATCTTAGTTCTATTGGGTATGGCGAGATCCATGGATTTGTGTAAGTGTTCGTACAGTGCATTGGTGTATGATTCGGCAGTCATGCAACTATTCTCCAATTGCATGGGTGCCGTGAAGTTAGCCACCTCTGTTTTTAGGTGCCCAAAGTTAGCTTTGGAGAAGTTTTGCATAGTGGTTACCTTTGCAGGGGATGGGGGGGGGGTGCGTATTTCCAAGATGATTAGTTTGTGATCGGATCTAACCAGGGAGGAGTTGACTACTGGTGTAGAGAAATGGTCGCCCATGTTAGTAATGACCAGGTCAAGGATGTTGCTATTTCTAGTGGGGGTAAGAATGAGCTGGCCCAGGGCATTGGAATTAATGAATTCCAGGAAACGTTCGGCAAGTGTATTGGTACATGAATAATTTTCCCAGTTAATGGAGGGGTAGTTGAAATCACCCAGTATGAGAGTGTTAGGTTGTACCCTAATATTCTCCAGGGTGCTTAGGAATGTGGAGTGTGAGTCTTGGGACATGTTTGGGGACCTATAGCAGGCTACAACCTGAATCGCTGTCTTACCCAATGTTAATTGCACCTGATGCGTTATGTTGGGCTACCAGCCTGGAAGTGTGCGCATCCTTTATGAATATGGAAACACCCCCCCCTTTGGAGTTTTGCTCCAAGTTCTAGGGCTGAAAGGTGTGGAATAAGTTATAGCCTGGTAGTGCAGGGGTGCTTTCTGCTGCTTTAAACCAGGTCTCTGTTACAGAACAAATGTTAATGTTCTCCATTTTCAGGAGTGCTTTGAGTGAGTGCATTTTGAGATTTAGACTTCTAGCATTGAGCAGCATGACCCCCAGATTGCACTTGTTTGTAGCTGTTATAGTGGTAATTTGATCTTTGGAACACCACCTAAAAAAGGCATGAGCCCTGGCCAGTATCCGGAAGCCCAGGAGTGACAGATGCAGGCCATCTCTGGCAAAGCATCAAGGTCGGTCAGTCATGTCATCCCAGGCAGACAGATACTGGATCCCATTAGAATGACACCAGAAACTTAGCCAGTTGTTGAAATCAATAATTTTCTGCTTGTACTGTGGTATCATTCTGGGTGATGGTAGGATGCTGCTCAGGGCTAGGCTCATAACTGTCTGGGCTACATAATTCGAGAGCTCCTCCATGCTTCTTTTCATGTAGTCTAGGGAGGTACATCTCAGGTCATTCACACCCACATGTACAATATTTGTACCTGTTGTTGAGGGTCCTGAGTGCATTTGTTATGTGGTGGATCCTGGCACCTGACAGGCAGCTGACTGTTACTTTCTCCTTATTCAACCTAGTGAGTGGGACATCAATGTGCCTCTCTATCATGTCACCTATGACTAGTGTGTTGGGCATGCTGTTTTGCCTTAGGGGCTTTGGTTGAGTGGACACTGTTTAGGAGAGTTATGTGTCTCATGATTAGTGTTCTGTTGTGGTGGTTGAGTGCATTTCTGCCTTGGAGGTCTCTGCTGTTTGGGTAGATTTTTATTGAGAGCCTCCATGAAGGTGGGTGTGTGGTTTGTGTCTTTATGTGAAGGCAGTGCTGGTGTGTGTTCTGGGGGGGGGGCTGTGTGTTCCATGTGGTGTGGTGCAAGTGCTGACCTTCTCCTCTTGACCAGCTATTCTGGTCTTGGCTGGAGAGTGTGTGGCTTCCAGTTTGGATATATAAGTGCATCTCTCGCAAGTCTGAGTGTTGAGAGGTTAGAGGAGAAGGATGTCGGTGTACATGAGGCAGTTACTACATTGCCTCAGGATGCCCAAGTTCACCAGGTTAATAGGAGAAAGCACAGGGAACTGACCTTTAGACATGCCTGGAGGGGTGGACATTAATTATAAGGACTGCAGCTGTTTCCTTGTAGAATGTTTAGTGCTGGTAGCACTTTGTGTGCTTAAATAATTGCTACAAGAAGTCAGGTAAAGTGCTAGACTAATAAGCTAGTAAGAGTGCAGGAGAAGAGAGAACTAGCAGATCTAAGGGAAAATTTGAAGAGCAGACTTTGGCACTGCTCAGAAGCTTGCAAACAGTCCTGGATACAGCAAATCTGTATCTGGACTAGACTAGTTACAGGATAGGTGGGAAACAAGTGCAAACGCGGGCCACAGGCCATGTTAAATCATTTATAATTGAAGTGTATATTTTGTTTCTATTATAATACATTTTTTCTTTTTCTTATTCTTTTCCCACATTATTCAAATGACTTGTAATAACAATTCTAGCTAATTATGCAATAATATTTTTAGAGTTCTTGTACACAGACCTGAAGAAGTCTATAAGGATGAAAGCAATCTTTGTTAACAACAGATTATGGAAATAGAATATGATTTGTACAATGGATTTGTTGCATGCAATATATATATATATATATATATATATATATATATATATATATATATATATATATATTTATATGTATTTATATATATTTTTAGATTGCCAAATGGTCAAAGGTTTATATATTTCCAGCCATGTAGTATATTGTCTTGGATAAAATCACAGACATAATAATCTGATAAAATAAGAAGCACAACATCATTATTAATTTTATTTAAAGTACATAAGGGTTATATTATTATGACAGCTACTAAGTAGGGCAGGACCAGCTCGAATGTCACACTGATGGGGAAAGGGATGTTAATTTAACATATATACCAATGCACTGTGTTTTACAGCATAATAAACCATTCCTTTACCTGATATATGTATATATATATAGTTAGAAAGCTTGTGAGGAAACCGTTATTCTGTTTTACTTGGATTGCTTGTCTATTGTACATAATAAAGGATTTTCAATGGGAAACAAATTGTCTACCCTACTTGGATTACTTTTGAATACTTAGTAATTCTGTATCATATTTCAAAATATATTTTTTTAATTATTTTTTTACTTAGGATGAGTTTAAGTTTGCTACTTCTGCTACCATTATCTGATCTGATTAATATCCAGTGATTAACTAGATATATATGGATTAAAATCTCCCACACAGAGAAGTTTCTTGCACTGTTTTATTTTTGGACCCACTATGCTTGTTTAGTGGGTTGTTTGAGACTTCGGGGATACCACAGAGGTCACTTGTTTTTTGATTATGATAAATAAATGCCACTGAAGCAGTGTGCGTGCATGTTTTGAAAGCTGTATTGATGTCCTCTTCGTATTGAATTCATTCATTATCTTGCTACTTTTGTTATGTATAGAATTGCAGATGTACTATTTATTCCACAGTGAGTGGACAGAATTGTGTTATTACTTTAATTAGTAATGTGAACAATGTAGGTGATGCAGGTTAGATTCTCAGTTTAGCAGCTATACAACATGATTATATTAAAACCTTAACATTATATATTGCATGTGTAGTTCAGATTAAAGTAAAGGAAATAAAGATTACATGTATTATGCCACATAAAAGTTTACTATCCCTGATTTGGATTCAAACCACTTGTGCTGTAAATCAGTACATACTTCATTAAGACATGTAGCCATTCAGGAAATTACAACACAATTGTAATTTTCTGCATTCATTAATGTCCAAAGTACTATGTAAGGCACGGCATCACTAGTCTCATTTGCATGACAGATGGCTAAGTGTTTGCAAATGCTAAATTAAATTTTGAGATTTTGCCATAGGATGGAAATGCCATTCAGTAAAAGGCATCAATGACCAGCACTGATGTACAACTCCAAATGCCATGCATACAATTCCAAATGCCGTGCAAAGAATGAAGCCAAAAAAAAGTGTTATTCATAAATCCATGAAATTAATTCTCATCTATGCTGCTTTATACAAGTAAAACATGTACAGTCAGGATCGCTAATTTCACATAGATGGCATCTTCACGAGATTTGAACACTGCAGTAATGGCATTACAATATTACAATGAGACACTGGCATGATGAACACATTGTGCCACCTGAACAGTTAAATAAAAAAGGAAAATGCCTAGAACTTGTGCATTATTCTGAACTATACCTGTGCTATCAGACTGTTGTAAGTTGTCTTGCCACACTACAGTTGTGTGACTGTCATTGTTGGAGGAGTCAGGATGATAAAGAAGGTGAGGTTACAAACAACTGTTTGCAAGGCAAGAGTTTCTGATAGTTTTTCTGCATTACTTCAATATTTTACATTTGTACAAGGAATGTCTTTGTTTGCCATAAGTATAAACATTTCTTTTTACATTGTGTATATATCCTACAGGTTTCAGCCCCTGTTTTGTCAATCTTCATTCCATGTGCGAACAGGCATTTCTTCTTTTTACAAAATGTTAACAAAAAATGTGTATCAAGGTTCATTCCTAAGTCAGTAAACATAGTTTAAACTTATTTTATAAGCTTTTTTTATCTGATACACCCTCTCTAAGCATACTTCTGATTAGCAGGGATGCTGAACAAATAATTGAACAACCACTACTGCTAGGCTTTACCTAGCCAGAACTCTTAAAACCAGCTCTTGTACTCCTCAGGTGTGTGTACATTGTCATGTAGAAACGAACACCATGTTTACCTGCACAGTACATTGAACACATTGAGTTATTTAGAAATTATGAGTTGAGCCCTAATTAATATATTCAGCATTCCCAGAGGGGTTAATCTACACCATATAAGCAGCATTTGGGGCTATGGAACTTCCATTATGCTAGGGAAGACTGCTTGATTTCCAAAGTGCAGCTAAATTGCTGACAGCAGTGTCATTTATCAAATATGTATAATAATGATCTGAAATCATTCAAGGTATTTAATCTTTTATACAACTACTGATTCATAGTATACGTATTTGCAATGAGTGCTGTGTTACCTGCCAGTGTTTTTGAAATAACCTTTATATTGCATTTGTCCCTTACTAGTATTACATGGGGGATGAGCAATACACTAAACATTCATGTGTTAAGAGTTATCTGTTCTATTATTGTAACATCCACAGATGTTCAGAAATGTGTCCAAATTGCAGGAGTTATGTAGGTTTTTGTTACATTAGCCAACAGTATCTGCTTATGCTGTTTTATCTGGCTAGTAGTTGTATATATTATTTTATGTACATGTAACTGTTTTTTCTCTTCTGTATTTTATACATTTTATCCTTTGGAGGAGGGGGTAAATGCGTATGGAATATTACAGGGAATGCATTGGTATTTAGATTGCAGCAGATACAGGTTTATAATGGTTGTGAGAACCCCTAACATTTTTTAAAGTTTTCCTGTGGCTGTATTAAAGCATGTCTCGAAATTCAGAGCTAAAGTGAGCAAGACATTTTTGTGCTTGTTTCATACGTTTCTTAATCACTCTGACATAATTTTTGCTTCATTAGCATACAGCACAGCTGATTATATAGGTATTTGGAATTTATGCTGCTATCTCTTGTATTGCAGCTGGCCACAAAGTGTACTGTTGTTTACTGAATCTCAAACTGCTCTGTCTTCGCTACTTGTCGCACACAAAGGCTTAGTGTAACAAGTAGGGTGTCATGATTTGCAGCCAATGAAGGAAATTAAGTCAGCCTAGATATCTAAAGCTGGCATATTGGTAGGGGATGGAGAAGTTGGTTAGAAATGGTGTCCTTAAGGTTACTAGACTGCAGTATCCTAATGTGATGTTGAAGAGAATTCTAAACTGTAGGATATATAATACTGACTATATTCTCAGAAGGCAGCATTATGAATGAAGGGTGTATAGGAGAAGGAGCATATTCACTTTGGATTTGATGACTGTGGAAATTAGAAGTGAAGAGGAAGAAGGCAAGACGAGGGCAACTGCTACACAGAAGAGATGCAGAAGAACAGTCGTTTTAGATACCTTCCTTAGTCATGCATATGCACAAAAAGTACTTATATCAGCTTCTAAGATCTTGATTCAAATAACTGTGTATATCACCTGGTTGTTGTTTTGCAGTGCCCTGTGAATAACTCCATCTGTGAAACTCTGTATGTATCCAGTAGGCTATTGAAAAATTCATTGAAACATGATTTCTCATGGTTAAGTTTTAAAAAGTAGTGTTTTTTTTTTAAACAGTATTTGAGAAAAATCAGGAACATACCATCTGGCATGAGAAGGTCCATTCTCGGTAACAACAGGACTAAGGCCAGCAGGCATTGGAACCGTTTGGCATGTAAAACTTTCCAGACCCTCTCAATCATTCCACTATCCCACAGTGTATCACAGTACCATTCCTCTCAAGATCCCTCTTGCTCTTCTCAGTGCTGCATGTAGAATGGCAAGAGGTGTTTGCACAGTTGTAGATGGACCTGATAAAGGAAAACTGTTGTTGCTATCAGCAACTGTTTCTTCACTGTTCAGTTCAGTGATGAGGGTATCATAGAGTGCCATAGAAGGTTCAGCCAGAGCCATGGGATCCGGCACTACAGTTCACAGACCTGTCTGGCTGCGGCTCACTGGTTTTGCTCTGGACAACAAGGTAACCTTTATTATGAATTACTCTCCCTAGGACCCTGTATTGTAAGGCACTGATGTTAAAGCAAACTTGGAAACCATGGAAAAAAGAAATTGAAATCCTCTACTGCTGATGTCAGATTTCAGCTACCTTGGTGCTTTTCATCAATGATATAGATGAGCCCATAACAGCTGTGGTTCTGATATAGCCAGCAGCAGAATAAGTACATTCTGGAAAGAACTGTGATGTTCAGGGCCACTTCTAGAGGATTCTCAGTCTCAGAGGGAAAGGTTGTCAACAGTTAGTGACATCTGTCCTTCCAATTTCTTGCATGGGTGGCACTCAGAAAGGACAGGTACAGCCAGACAGTAAAATAATTCCCTTTCACATTCATCAGTGTTCCCATTTGTTAACTCTTGTCTAACACCCCACCTTAGAAACATGCAGCAAGAAAAGAGGTCAGTAGCTTTCTGCAAACAGAACAATCCAAGATGTCCCACCAGACCAAAAAGGATCAGGATATTACTTAAAATTATTTTACTGCCAAAAGAAAACAAAGGGTATGTAAATATGTATAGGATTTATTTGTTTGTTTGTTCATGTAATTATTTATTATCTATTTGTATTTGTTTATGAGGCTATTCTGACAGGTCTTTTCTGCCTTCTTTTGAACAGAGGCTCAGAGAGTTGTTACACTTTAAACTGTATAATACAAAAGTGTATAACACAATAATGTATCTCAGAAGACACAATATTGCACATAGTGCAATATCTATAACTCCTATGTGTTGTATTACTAATATGGAATGTGTAGCAAGATTTGTGTCATATTACAGAAAGACGCATAACATGAAGATAATAAATAGCGTGAAGTATGATACATATTTACACATTCAATACATATTAAACTATGGATGCATTTAAAAATGCCAACATATCAAAATGTCAAACAGCACACATTACTAACACCTAAATACTGACAGTTCAAAACATTGACACATCAAAATAACACCTAATTATTGACAGTTCAAAACACTGACACATCAAAATACAACACTCACAATACCTACAAAAACACTCAACCCCTACATTAATTTAATCACAAAGGGTTAACCCTAACCCTGCCCCTCCACCTAACCTTAACTATGTACCTTATCTTAGCCAAACTCTTTCCAGAATGCTACCACTACACAAGACAAGCTCAGACACACTCACACCCAGACACCCCCCCACACACACACAAAAATACTAAAGCTATCCCCATACCTAACCCTCACTCTAACCGTAACTCACAAGCACTCACACAAACATACTTGTAAACTAACACCAACCCACCTACCTGTTTCTACAAAATTACCTTTCAACATTCTGAACTATAGGTAGAATGAACTGTTGACATTATCATGCTACATATGTTTATTATTTTCACTACTACAGTAAATTATGGATGGTATTCTGCCAAGGGTACTGCACCCATCCAACTTTCCAAAGCTCAAACCCCTTCACACAGAGTCACTCTGGCTACCTATTGGCTAATGCCTTTTGGAGGGAACTATAAGAGCAGCCATAGTGGCAAAAAATCTTCAGCACTTTCTTGCCACCTCATGCAGATGCATCTCTGAGGATTCTTTGGAGCAGCAGTTCACCAAGGCTTCCTGTCGGACAGATAAGTTCCCTTTTGGGGACCACTTCTACACATATAAATAATAATTTTAATGTATCTTCACTGTTTATATTGTTTTTAGTGGAAATTGTGGTATATCACATTAAAGAATACCAGATTTTCAGGCATGTTGTCAGACGTTCCTTGATTATGTTAGAGCCTCTATAGGAGCTGCTTTCTATAAATAGACTGTCATTGCATGCCACAGAGCTTATTCAATGTTTTTTAGGTTTATGTTAGTATTTCAGACAGTCAGGAAGTAATTTTCTAGGGGAATCACATCTCCTTTTGTGAATCATTGTGGTTGTGTGGTATTTACTTATTTTGTATAGAGATTTACAGGTCAGTGGAATTTTCTATGCTGATTGTATAGCAGTGATGTGCTGCTTGTGAAACTGTGTTTTGGGAAATTATTACCTTTTTATAAGGGTCGTGTGCTGTTTTTGGTTACTAGTGGCAATTTACTTTCTGACTTACAGGCATAAGTTAATGGCAATCAGGCTTCTTTCCTGGCTACATCATCTTTACTTCTCCCTGTCCTGATGGTCTTTCTCCAAGAGTACCTAAAAAAAAAAAAAAATTAAAGCATGAGTCCTTGCCTTCTGTGTATGCTCTTCCAATACCTCAGATAACTATGGGTGTCTCTGCAGTGTCCACTGTTGGTTCCTCAGATCACTTACCTGTTTCCTCAAATTTGTATAGTGTAGCCTTGCCAACCACTTTGGATGGGAAGTCAGACACATCCTCTGCGGCTGTTCTACTGCCCAGCTTGGGCATGGAGAATCATCCATCTTAGGTATGAGAGGTACTTTGGAAGGATCTTCCTGAGGTGTTTGGTAAAAGAGACCTCCTGCTCAGGATGATATGCTATCCCTAGCCCCTCGTCCCTTAGGGATGCACCCTGAAAAAAGAAACAAAAGGTTAATCACACACAAAGTAAGGAGATGGTTTCTAATTACAAAGATTATGTCATTACTTTGGCCAGGAGTTTATTGCAGACAGTCAATTATGGGTACCATATTCTTTCACCTAATATTTATGCTTTTTCTTTTCATGAAGTTCTGATTATTCTGATGTTGACATTGACAGGGTTTTGTCTGCTATAGCCCAAGACTCTGATTCTCCAGGCAGAGAGCCTGAAGTTGTACATAGGTTCATAGGTTAGTACTACGCTAACTGCCCTTACGAGCCATTTTAAGCCTAGCCAATTGTCTCTTGTGAGACTCAAACCCTGCACCTTGTGTTTGCAAGGCAAACACCTTAACCATTAGGCCACCCTAGCTTTCTCATTTTCAGAGACAATTTCCAGACTGAGGGATATTTTTTTAGTGGAAGAGAGGAATGTTCCCCCTGAGCTGTGCAAATATTATGATTTACTTGAACAAGAAGCACTTAATATTGCACCCATTCCTCCTATGTTGTCAGCATTGGAGAATACCTTTAAAACTGTCTGTATTGCTCCTAGCTTTCTTTCATCAGTTACTAAAAAAGCAGATAAACTGTATTCTATTCTTTTCTTAGAGATGATCTGGCTGCAATTACATCTACAGCTCCAGCAGCAAGAAAGCGTCTTTCCACCTCCAACCCAGTTTGTAGGAATAAGGAGGGTTAAGTGGTTGGACGGACAGGGTAAGATACCGTTTTTTTCTTCTTCTACTCTAGCCTTCAAAATCCTGAACAACCTGGGCTATCTGTAGAAGTTTATATTAAAATGTGCCATGCAAATAGTTTTGGAGAATTTCTGCTTCTCTGACCCCTGAAGGTAGGTCTTTTGTGAATCAGATTGTATGCTAACTTGTCCCAAGTCTCTAATCATGCATTAAAAAGTGTGTATGATTTTGGCCTGGGTAAAAATTGGTTCACCCTTGTTATGGAATTGGCCAAGGCCTCATAGATTAGATCTATTCATACAGGGCAAGGGGAGTTTGATACAACTTTTGAACTTGCTTCTTTGGCTGATTTGAGGTTCATTACTTGGAAGATTGTCCTACTTGTTGCTTTAACATCTGCAAGATGTGTATCTGAGTTAAAACGTCTTGTGGTGGGGGAACCCTATCTGTTTTTTTTATAGAGATAGGGTGTCTCTGTGGACAAACCCCTCATTTATGCCTCAGGTTGTCTCAGAGTTCAATTTAAATCACCCCCCAGTCTCTCAGTTTTCTGTCCAGACCCGCAAAACAAGGGAGAAAAGATTCTTCATACCTTGGATGTGCATAGACAGCTCAGGTGCTGTCTTGATAGAATCAAGTCCTTCAGGAAAGCTGACCAGCTATTTATTTCCTATTCTGGGACTAAGAAAGGTTAACCCATAACTAAACAACCTATTGCAAGATGACTGTCCTCAGATATTGTGTTTTATTACTCCCACTATGGCAAATCTATTCCAGACAATGTTAAGGCCCATTCCACCAAGGCTTTATATTCATCATTAGCATACTGGAAAGGGGTGGAAGTATTCTAGAGGCAGCATCCTGGTCCTCCATGCATACATTTTATAAGCACTATAAACAGAATTCCTTTTCCGGGTCCAGAGCAGGCATTGCAAGATCCACCCTTCAGGAGCTCTTGGACCCTTACCCTTCATCCTGTCAGGTTGGGTACGCTATGGTATTCATCCCATTGTGCTACTGCAGCAGTGAGAATGATGAACATAGTACAGCCAAGTAAGTGCACTTACCCATAACAGTAGCTGTTTAAATTCTTCACTGGTGCAGTAGCCATACCCACCCACCATCCCCTTTGCTCTACATAATTAGCATGAGTTACAACATGTTGCTATTATTGTTACTGCTGGTATTATTTGATTCAAGATGAAAAGTCCCTTTTTTACACTCAGGCTGCTTTTATAGTTCCCCCCAAAGGGATTAGCCTATAGGCAGCTACAGTGATTGTGTGGGAGGGGTTAGAGTTTAGGGAAGCTGTCCAAGTGCTGTATCTTTGGCAGGATACAGCCCATGGGCTACTGCATCAGTGAAGGATTCAAACATCTACTGTTAAGTTCAGCTTACACAACTATACTTTCTCACAGTCAGCATGAATAGCAAGCTTACATACATGTTCCTTTTCTTTCATGGATAAAAAACAGACTGACAAGATCTTTTCTTATGAGTAGTAATGACAGAAACAGAGAATAAGAAATGTAAGTGTAGATGTAATAGTATGAGGAGAAACTTTGAGAGCACATTGAGATGTATGATTTAAGACAGATATGGAGAGTTTAAGGATGATAGACTTTAAAAAGACAGGTGAATGAGTTGTCATATGTCTGTATTTTGAAGAAGTAAAGATAAATTGTCAAAGCAGTTATTACTTTGTGTTTTTTATTTCTTTTTCATAATATGGGTTTTATTTTCAGAAAAACTGTTCAGTTACACTTTCTCAGTCATGCACATCATAAAACTTGCTTATATCAGGGTTTTTGTGTACAGACCTATTTGCTTTTAAAATGCTTTTTGCAATTGTCTTTGGAAAGTTTCAAGGTTAGTCTTGTCTTAGTTCATTGAAATCAAGTTATTTTTTATGCTACAGATAATTAATATAGAAATCTCCTTGATGCTTGCTAGATTAGCCACCATCTAACTTAACATCAAAGTATCACCCAAATATTTCATCTTCAGGGTCTTCTATAGTAGTCGCCCTGTAACCCTTGTGTACTACAACCAGCCCTTGTCCATCACTCTAGCAACATGGCTTAACAGTCTGCTGTCTCCACATCTGCGGCCAGTCTGACTGTATTAGGTGCACCTAGACAGCATAGAAACTGCCTTATGTTTACCAACTGTTAATCACTGGATAACACTACAAATATATAACTGTTTAAGAAACATGGATGCAAACTTATCACATAAATCCACTGTCAGTAAGTACTCCACAACACTGCATCAGTTATAACACTCCATCAAGACCAGAACTTATGCTGAGGTCGTAAAGAAAATTTTGTCAAATCCTTCTAGAACACACTCTAAAAGATCCAGCCTCTAGTGCAGAAGGCAACACCTACTTCTGTACTCCCACTTACTGCAGATCCACACAGATCACCCAGGAGTCACCAGAAAAGTAGCCCTAAGCCCATGAAGCCCACTAGGTTTTCTTCCTCACAGGGAAATTTATTTAATCATAGGTGGATTTATTGTTAGGCATGCAGTTTCCACACGTATTAGACTGAACAAGAACAGTGTCCTCAAAAATCTTATTTTTCAGAAGAGACTGGCAGCTCTTTATTGATATTTAGTCTCTTACAGACTCCTCCATGAAGATCTATGTCTAGCATTTTGTGCCATGAAAGATCCAACCCTATTTGATCATCTTCTATTCCTTCACAGAAGTAATGGCACATCAAATGCTTGGTTAAAGGAAATAAATCTTCATCAGCAGATAAATAAGACATGTTGGCATGATAGATTCATATCCTAATATATCCCTTACTTCTGGAACAAACGTTCACTACATGTCAAGCAGAGTAACACCCTTGCCATCTTCAAGGTAAACATAGATAATTGGATGGGTAACCTAAAATTCTCTCCTGGTCTATATTGTCCTGCTCTTTTTGAGGCTAGAGGTAAATTTTGAATAGTTTATTTTGGCTAGGCTTGAAATGGTCTGCCAGCTGATTGTCTAGTGCTTACATATGAACCCAGCTATAAGCTACTTGTCTTGTGTCAGGATCAGCAATGTTGCAAGGCCCTAGGCTCCCTTAAACCAGACAAGTATAAGCATGACCTGGTCATGCCCCATGTGGGAGTGAATGATATGAGGTGCTCCACCCAGAGGGACATGCAGAGACATATGATGGAACTTGCTATACTTGTGTTAGAGTCATGAAAGACACTGGTCTTAAATAGTATCTTGTCTTCACCAAGAATGATGTTTAGATGCCAAACAAGATAATTGGCTTTAACAATTGGTTAAGTAGTTGATGTCATTCTAAGTGGATCCAGTGTGCTGTTCATCATGTTGATCACTGCTACAAAAGCTGTAACTATAAGGGTTATATCCTACATAGAATATAACAGCTGGCAAGCTTTCAAACCTTCAGGTCACCTTCCATACACCCAAACCATCCGTTAGCTCAAATTGAGCTGACTAAAAAGACAGGTTTGGGCACCAAGCCTTCCAGAGCTTTCCTGCCACCAAAGAGTATATCCCTCTGAGGCTTTTGAGAATCGATGGTCAGCTTGTGCTATTCCTTTGCTGGGCAAATAAGTTCCCTTTGGGGAAACTTTCCATTAAAAAAAAAGTTTGTTTATTAATGCAAGCAGTTGGATTATTGGAGCTTTTCTCCCTGACCTTCCACTGAAATTGGGCTCTTACCCAGTCGGACTTCCCAAGCAATCAAATGTCAATAAATAAATAAATACTTTCTTGTTCAGGAAAGTTATTTTTAAGCTAGGAGTTAGTGTTTTAACTGACTGTCATGAGACAGTATTGAACTTTTAAATGAGAGAGCACTTTTTTCCTGTCAGTTTAAAAGTTGTTTAAAGTATTTGAAAAATGTTTTTCTGTGGAGAAATGTGTCTATTTTACTTTTCAGCAGGCAACATGTTTTAAAATGCTTTTTACTATGTATTTGTGTGAAAAAAATTGACTTTTAAAGACTTTTTAATTTCTAATAGCTTTTGCTGCTTGTTTTCCCCAGGAAAGAGGCACCATTTTTGGCTAGACCATGAACAAACTACTGGTCCCCTTAGTCATCCCTTCTTTCATCCACAAAAAGAAAAAGTTAAACAAACAGCTTTTGCTACAACAGCAGGCTAGCAATCAACCCCATGTGGGTGACTCTGTTGTGGCAATTGTTTGTTCATCAAACCACCCATCTTTTACCCTGGATCCCTTTGGTGTAACACCTACAGCCACTAAGGACTTGGGTTAGCCATGTCTTCTGTGGCTGCTGAGGTCCCCTCAGTGGGCAAGAGAGCCACTCTTGTCAGTCCTGGGTGAGGAAACAGGGAAGACTTCCCTGTTTTGTCAGAATGTTGTGCCCATCCCTGGAGAAGCTACTGCTGCCATTAATATTATTGTCAGACCCACTTTTTCTGTCAAAAAGATACAGAAAACTAAACATGTACCCCCACTCCTAAAATTTCCTTAAACATAAGTAGTTTGCTGGGTCTGGCTCATGGTTAAATTTAGGCTATTGATCCTTCTTGTAAGGTGGTTTCTGGCAATAGAAGAAGGATTATTCTTTTTCTGAAGAGATTCACAATTCTGAATCTGGACTGAAAGATGAAGGGGCATAGTATATCACAGCTCTGTCAGCTTTGGAGGATGTGTGTGTCATTGCCTACAATTTTCCTGATAGTCAGCCAATTGCCTCTAAAGACCCAGATAGAACATAAAGAGTTCCTCAGTCTTTTAAGCTTTTGTACACTCTTCCCAAATGTCACCCAGCAGCTATAGCTTTAGTTAATCCTATTGTTCCTAAACTTTTCGTTAATTCCAGTTCTGCTCTTTTTGATAAGGATGGAATAATTATTGATAAGTATGGGACAAAGGTGTATGTTTCTGCAACTTTTATTTTCAGAATTTAGAATTGTCAGGCTCATGTGTTAAAGTTTATTCCGACTAATTGTGAAAGTATTTTAGATCAGTGTGTATATTGAACCTATTCAGCCACTGTAGCTAGAGAGCATGTGCATATAAGTTACTGAGCATGTGTGAGATCAGTGCTATTTTGTATACAGGCTGTCCCTGGGTTACAGATATTCGACATGCGGACAACCTATAGATATGAACGGGCTGCCGCAATGTCAGAAATAACATTGAAATAAATAAAAATCTGTAAAGTTGCCCAAATCTTACCTGAAAATAAAGAATTCTGTTCTATTTTCCTTCTCCCCATTTTCCCTGATCATGAAGCTGCTCCTGGAGAACAAGAGATCCGATTGGTTAACAGATTGCTGTGTTGGTGACCTGATTGGTCAAGACTGCTGGCTTTTACAGTACAGTATTGAAGCAGTTACTCTGCTGTACAGTAGAATGGGCAAACGACATTGCAGCTCACTAGGGTCTAAGTGACAGTAGGAGGTCTGGAAGAGGTCTGAAAGTTCAGAAAAGAGTGGAAAGCATTTGTGGGTGTTGCCTGTAGTACAAAAAATGGGAAGTGAAGCTTAAAAAGAGGTAAGTTTAACATTTCTTTGAACATTCTACTGTACCGTACTGTATTGCATTTTCATGTACTATTATTTGTATAAAACAAGGGAGTGTCTGGAAAATACTGCTCTGAATCAGCTGAATTGAAATTTTAATTAGATATAGATAGTAGTAGTATTGACCAATCAGACCTGAAAAGTGTCTGGCTGCAGACTGTGTACTGTACTGTGTGTGTATCCTGTGGAGCTCCACTTTAGTATTGTACTGTACTGCTGCCAGACAGTTTTGTGAACTTCTGCATTGGTGATGCCATGACCCATGCCTTCAAAATGTAAATCCGATGCATGTGCTGGTGATGTGCCAAAGAAAAGGAAAGATATCACCCTGGAAAATAAAGTGGATATAATAGAGAGATGCGAGAGAGGTGAAGCACCATCTGCCATTGGAAAGGCATTAGGCTATAGCCAGTCAATGATTGGTACAATTCTAAAAGAAAAAGCAAGAATAATGAATCATGTGAAAGGCCATGCCATGAAGAATTACAAAGAAACGCAGTGGTTTAATTCTTGAGATGGAAAGGCTATTGCTTAATTTGGATTGAAGACCAAACTCAGAGGAATATCCCCATTAGCCTTTCTTTAGTGTAAGAAAAGGCTTGAAGCCTTTTCAATGATTTAAAAGCTGCTCAAGCAGCAAGTGCAGGTGGGTATGATGAACAACATTTTTTTGCAAGTAGGGGCTGGTTCCATTGCTTAAAATGAGGGCTAATTTACATAACATTAAAACTCAAGGTGAAGTGGCGAGTGCCGATGTAAGTGCTGCAAGGAATTTCCCTACAATGTTGGAAAAAATTATCGAAGAGGGAGGTTATTTGCCAGAGCAAATATTTAATGCAGATGTGACTGGCTTATGTTGGAAGAAAATGCCTGAAAGGACCTATATTTCAAAAGAGGAAAAAAATGCAGCATAAGGCAGCAAAAGACAGGCTAATGTTATTGTTTGGGGGAAACGCTTCCAGTGATTTTAAGTTGAAGACTTTGCTTGTGTATCATTCATTAAATCCGAGGGCACTACAGCATGTCATTAGGGCATCTTCTAGGTTCATAGCTTCATAGATAGGTACTAGGCTATCATCTCAAGGGCCTAAGTAAGCCTAGCCAACAAGGTTTCCTGGCTTACACCACCCAAGAAAGTTAATTTCCTGTGGCCCTGTTGAGCAGAGGCACAGAAGTGATCCTCGGGGTATATTTCCTATTTCCCATCCAGATTTTTCTTGAAGAGTGCTAATGAGGAACTTTGCTTGACATAGATGGGTAGCTTGTTCCAGAGTATAGGACGTCTCTGGGACAGGAATCTATCCCTCCAGCATGTCCTGTTTATTGTGGTGACAAGGTTTAGGTCCCTAGAGCATGTAGCTCAGAGGGATTGGGATTTCTTTAGGTGTAGCTGTCCAACAGCTCTGGGTTTAACATAGCTTTATATGTTAGGCAGAGATCTTCTCAGATTAGGCAATATGATACAGAGTAAGGCTGGAGTTTTTTGAGACGGTCAATGTAAGGCATCTGTTTGAGGCCAGTAATCTTCTTTGTGAAGTACTTCTTTGGCCTTTCCAGCTGCTGCAGATGTCTTGTGAGGTACATTCCAAAAGGGGCGTTGTACTCTTATAATGAGTCTAATGAGTGCCAAGTAGATGGGAACAATGACCTCTTTTTCCCTAGATGAGAACCCTTTTGTGATGAGGTGTGCCACATAAAAGGATTTCCTGACTACTGTGGCGATGTGATTATCAAAGGAGAGACTACTGTCCACCTGGGTCCCAAGGTCTCTTATCACACATTCAGCATTAAGTAGAATGCTGTTTATGTGGTAGTTCATGGGTACAGAGTTTTTACCAAAGGTGATGACAATGCACTTTTTGGCATTGAGCTTGAGGCCATGCCTCTGACACCAGGCATCTGTCTCAGTGAGGCCTTTCTGTAGGATGTCCACATCATCTGGGGACTCGACTATGGCTTCTAGTTTGCAGTCATCTGCGAACATCATTAGCCAGAGGCCTTCTGTATTAGCCTGTACTTCAGAGAAGTAGACACCAAACAGAAGAGGTCCCAGGACTGAACCCTGTGGTACTCCACATCTTATTTGGAATGCAAATGCAAAGGCTTGGGTTACAATTGCTGTCTTTGAAGATTGGTTCTTGAACCATTTTGTTTTTGCTGTTCAGAGGTATTGCTTGGTCAAAAACATTCCTTTTCAAATTCTCCTTCTCCTTGACAATGCACCTGGATATTCAAACAGTTTAGATGACTTACACTCTAATGTAAAGGTCATATTTTTACCCCCCCCAAAACCACATCACTACTTCAGCCAATGGATGAGGGAGTAATAGCCTCATTTAAGGCCTACTATCTACAGTGGACCTTCTCACAAGCAGTCAGGGCTACCCAGGATAATACAATTACCTTAAGGGAGTTCTGGAGGAATTATAACATCTATGATGCCATCAAAAGTGTTGCCGATTCTTGGGATGAAGTAAAGCAGTCAAATATAAATGGAGTGTGGAACAAATTGTGCCTACAATTTGCGCCTGCTTAACAGGCGTCTACAGATGATGACATTGCTGAAGCCAGGCAAGCTGTGGTTGATATTGGTAATCAACTGCAGTTAGACATCACTGACATGGATGTCACAGAGTTACTTGACTCCCATGGCAAAGAACTGACCAATGAAGACCTTATGGAACTGGAGAAGCATTTGGGATAGAAACAGGGACCTAGAAACTCCAAAAGCAAAAAAAGATTTTGACAAAAGACTTAGATAAAGCCTTTCCTCTCATTGAAGCAGGAATGGCAAAGTTAGAGGAGCAAGATCCTAATACAGAGAGGTTCACCCAAGTTTACCCTACAGTTACTGAGGGCCTCAGCTCCTATAAAGCCATTTATGATGAGAAAAAGAAAACCTCTGTATAAACCTCCCTTGATGCCTACTTCAAGAAATTGACTCCAGTAGTAAACACCCTCTCTCCAGCAGCAGAATCAAACCCTGACTCTGTACCACCAGGCCCATTCCCTCCAAAAACAAGTCCATCATTTTCTGTATAATTCAATTAATAAAGTTACTGGGGTCGACACCATATGAGCGATGTTTGAAATTTTGAAAATATAATAAAAAAATAAAAATAAAAAACTATACTTACCTTAACACTGTAGGCAAGGGGGCAAGCCCCCCTGCACCCCCCACACACCCACTACTTAAATATTCTTACTCCGAGATTGCACTGCATTGAAGTAAAGGGAAAATATCCCCTAAAGTGATTTCTGTGTTATGCGCATGATGTTTCAACGTTTTGACCAATCGGGTTCGCTCAATATACGATCACCGTTTACAATTTTTCATCACGCAATAGGATCCCAAGTTACTGTACTGTATTGTAATGTTAACTCACAAATGAGTGTAAACCTTTTCACTAATTGTTATCCTTTTGTCTTTTTTTCCATTTGAACTTTTAAGAACTGTTTCTTTAATGTTTTTTATAGTATGTATAGTACTGTACCGTATGTGTGAACATAGTTACTGTACAGTATTGTTATTACACTGTACTTACAGTATTATTATTATTACTACAGTATACAGTATTATGTTTAAGACTTTTTATTTGGAAGTGTTTCTAAAGTGTTTTCTATGCAAAGAAAAGTAAAATAAATACTAGACTGAGGCAAACATTTGACTAAGTGGTGTTTCGACTTACATACAAATTTGACTTAAGGACAGACTAAACAATGGATCTCATCCTTAACCTGGAGACTGCCTGTAGTCAGTCAGTGTGAGTGCAAGCTTGAATGGATATGCACATGTGAGTGTGTTAGAAGTAATGAGTCAGTCAGTAAGCATATGAATTTTGAAGTATATATTCCAGTTACAGCTCCTATGGGCGGCCACAGTGGTGCAGTGGTTAGCATTGCTGCCTCACAGCAAGAGGTTCTCTGGTTCGATCCTCGGCTGGGGTGCCTTCTGTGCGAAGTCTGCATGTCCTCCCTGTGGTCGCGTGGGTTTCCTCCGGGTGCTCCGGTTTCCTCCCACATCCCAAAGACATGCTGCAGGTGGATTGGACACTCTAAATTGGCCCTAGGTGTGCGTGTGAGTGTGCCTTCTGTGGAAGGTTGGGCGCCGGGCTGGCAACTCGACACCGTAAAACTCCACTGCCATTCAATGTGCGGACAGGGTGATCCGCTGTGGCGACCCCTAACCGGGAAAAAGCCGAAAGAAGAAGAAGATATTCCAGTTACACCTCCTGATGTGTTTATGTACAATAAACAACTTGAATGCATTCTGTGCCTCAATGTCTCATTTAAATACACGAGACATGCGACATGGTGTCAGAATAGGATCCGAAGTTGAAGCAGCTCGCAAACCATGAGGCACGCAGTTAGAAGTGGAGTAATATACAGGAGTGAACTTGCAAACAGGTCAGTGGTTATTCGAAGATACTTAAATTCATTTCAAATGATTTTCAGTCACCAGACATGCGGCACAGCATTCAAAGTGTTCAAAATAATTTCCAAATGTTTGAAATGTCTGAAATAGTGACATAATGATTAAAGTGTTTGAAATAATCTCTGAAGTGTTTAAAATGTTTGAAAAGGCTAAAATGTCTGACTTTTTTCACAATGTGCTACTTTTTTGCAGTAACTAAGATTTTTTGAAGTTTCTGAAGTGTTTGGAGTGTTCGAGGTATTTGCAGTATTAAAATATGCATTTTCAGAGATGTTGTTGTGCACTTGAGCAATATTATAAGTACCAGGTCTATCCATGAAGTTAAACTATGAAGTAAGTCCAGTTGTCAGACCAGCACAGAAGATTCCAGTAGCAATGCAGAGCAAAGTAAAAGCAGAACTAGACAAAATGGTGAATTTAAGTGTCCTTACTCTAGTAGAAGAACTGACTGAATGGGCATCCTCCATGGTCATAGCTTATAAGAAAAACTCAGATGATATTCGAATATGTATTAATCCAAGAGACTTAAACAAAGCCTCCATCTTCTGTCTTCTCTTCTCTATGCCTCACCCATCCTCACTAATCTATCTAAATCAAACATCAACAAAATCACCAGCTACTATAACAATACAGCAAGATTTGCCATAGGCTCCACATACAGAACCCACCATTGTCATAATCTTCACAAATTAGGCTGGCTAGAACTACCCAATCAAATATACTATAACCAACTCATAGTTATACATAAAATCCTCTACCAACCTACCAGTACCCCTATTCTAACTAATAGTATTACCCCTATAGCAACCTAACATCCCTCTGCTCATCCAGCAGAATGCTAGTACAAACAACCAAAGCCAACAACTCAGCTGGAGATTTCTTATTCTCCAACTCTGCTGGAAAACAATGGAACTCCCTTCTTCCAGAAGTAACCACTAACAGCTCCTTGCCTCAATTCAAAATATCTCTAATGACACACATGCACAGAGTCTGGCTATGTCCATGTCTAAACCCTGACTAACCCATACAATAATCAGACTGAGGTAGACAAAAAATAGTCATGCTCATATCTAAACCCAGACTAACCCAAAATATACCAAGAAACTATTAAACCAAACTTAGCTCACAAATGTGATTACCCTTTTCTCCCTCTATAACTTACTATTCTGCCTACACTAATTAAAATCCTTCCAACCTAAACTACCTTCTCTATTTCATCTTCCTTACTTTCTAACTGAAAATGCTTATCTTACAGACACACCTCTCTTAAATGATTGTTTTCCCTGTATATTTGCATCAGCAACAATGCTTTTTTATTTTCTATCTATATGTAACCTTTATATGATTTTTGTCTTTGACCTATTGTTAACTTTGTAGAGAACTTTGTAACCTGCATTTTTTAATTGTTACTAAACTTTCGTAAATAGATTTATTGTTAAATTTTAGATATCTTTGTAAGCTACATTTTTTATTGTTACTAAATGTTTCGTAATGTGGAGCTTTTCTCCCCGGGCCTCCGCTGAAAATGGATATGTATCCAATCGGACTTTCCCGGTTAACAAATATAAAATAAAATAAAATAAATAAATAAATAAATAAAAAGCATTTAAGCATCCTCATCATCCAATGTGCAGAGTAAAAGAGGTAGCCGCTCACATGCCAAATTCATTTGTTTTTTTTTCAGTGCTAGATGCAAAAAACTCTTTTTGGTAAATTTCTCTGGATCCCAAATCTTCATTGTTAACAACATTCAGTACACCATTTGGTAGATACAAATTTTTGAGAATGCCATTTGGAATCAATTCTGTCAGTGAGGTATTTCAATGTGCCATGGAACAATTTTTTTCTGGTTATCTATGTGCTATTACAGTAGACCAAAACCAGCCTATAATAATATACTTAAAAACAATTACATCAATTACATAAATAAAATACAAAATTGACCTATATTTCTATACATAAAAATTCTAAAAGTACATTCCTTACTATACATTTAAGAAACTAGTAGCTTATACATATATTTAGCAATTATATTATTTTATTTCCAATTGTTTTTTAACTAAAACAGGTTTTATACTTATTGCACTATTAAGACCTGGATTCAAGTCTGCCTGAAGTCTGATTATCCAACCTAGTTCTTTCAACTCTATAGCATTATTTATGTCCCCACCTCTTTTGCTTTGTTTAACTACAGTAGTAATTCTTTCTTGTGATGCTTCAAAGTATGGCCTTGGTGCAGCATGTCTTCAAGAAGGCATACCAGTAGCCTATGAGTCAAGAACCTTAACCCAAACAGAGATACATCATGCACAAATAGAGAAAGAACTTTTGGCAGTAGTGTTCACATGTTCGAAGTTTTATGACTATATTTATGGCAGACCTATCCAAATAGAGACAGACCACCAACGACTAGTGACAATTTTGAAACAGCCAGTACATACAACCCCAGCACAACTGCAATACATGATGTTAAAATTGGAAAGTACAATTTCAATATTGTTTACAAAAGGGAAACACTTGTACCTTGCTGATGTTTTGTCACTCGCACCCAGACAAACGACAGAGCAGCATGAAAATGAAACAGCAGCTTTTGAAGTCACGGAAGTCAGGAAGTTTTCATCATCACACCTTGATGAACTAAGAAATCAGACAGCTTCAAACTCAACTCTCCAGAAGATGAAAAACGTTCTCATTCAAGGATGACCAACACGACAAACCAGTTTACCACTTGACATTCAGCAGTATTTTCCTTACAGAGACAAACTCTTGATGGAAGATAGAATCATCATGAAAGGTCCAAAAGTGGTAATTCCTAAAGCATTACTACAGGAATATATTAAAATATTGCATCATGGTCACCCAGGTACTGATTCAACCAAAAGAAGGTCAAGAGGCATTGTATTTTGGTCTTCTATGTCCAAAGATACAGAGAGGGAAACTCTAGCATGTTCAATTTGCAACAGCACCAAACCGCATCAACAAAAAGAACCGCTTCAGCTACATCAGATTCTTGAATTACCATGATTGATGGCTGCCACAGATATTTTCAAATGGAATGGTCAACATTACTTAGTGTTAGTAGACTTTTACTCAAATTACTTTGAAACAGACCTACTTCCTAACTTGACGTCCAGCACAATCATTACAAAATTGAAGAGACATTTTTCTGTCTATGGTAGTCCGCACAAAGTCATATCTGACAATGGTACACAGTTTCCAAGTCAGCAGTTTAAGAAATTTGCTGATTCTTCAGACTTTGTCCATATTACCAGTATTCCTGAGTATTCACAAGCCAATGGTTTAGCTGAACAGAGTGTGAAACACTTGGAGAAATTCAAGAGAGATGGTACTGATCCAAGAGAGATGGTACTGATCTAAGAGACATGGTACTGATCTAAGAGACATGGTACTGATTCAAGGGACATGTTACTGATCCAAGAGACATGGTACTGATCTAAGAGACATGGTACTGATCCAAGAGACATGGTACTGATCCAAGAGAGATGGTACTGATGTTTTCCTTAACTTACTCAATCTCAGAAACATTTTGCGAGACAACTTGCTTGGTTCACTTGCTGAGAGATTGATGTCCAGACAGACATAAACAACTCTTCCAATCAGCAAACAATTTTTAGTACCAAATGTAAAGAACAATAGAAAGTTCAAGGCTCAACCTTCGAGAAAATGTCAGTCGCAAAAGTTGTACTATGATAAAACCAGTAAATCCCTTCAACCATTACTCGTGAGAATGCAAACATCTAAAGGATATGACCGAGTGGGAATCGTAAAGAACATTTGTGAGGAACCGAGATCTTACATCATACTGAATTGCAGACGTGTTATCTGTCTCAGAACCAGTGACGCAGCAGATTGCCTGTGCTGATGACTCTAATTCCCAGAGTGACTCATCAACTGTTTGAATTCAAAAGGACCGTGAGCTTCCTTCAAACAATTTTGAAGTAAACCCTGATTTTCCAGTTTTGAAAGAATTCTTAGAGACTGTTCCTGTTGCTAAACCCAGTCAGAATTTCTGTGTAACTAGATCAGATAGAATTTCCAGACCAAATCCTAAATAGATAGCGACTTGGACTTGAAGTCAGTTATATTTTGTTGAAATGCAGTGTCGAACAAAATTAAAGAGGGAGAATGTAGATCAGTGTGTATATTGAACCTGGTCAGTCACTGTAGTTAGACAGCATGTACATATAAGTTAATGAGCACGTGCAAGCTCAGTGCCATTTTGTATAGTCAGTGTGAGTGCAAGCTGGAAAGGAGCTGCAGATGTGAGTGTGTTAGAAGTAATGAGTCAGTCAGTAAGCATATGAAGTTCAAAGTACATGTTTCAGTTACAGCTCTTGATGTGTTTATGTACAATAAATGACTTGAACGCATTCCATGCCTCAGTGTCTCATTTGAATACACGAGACATGCGACAAGTACGAGGAATATTTTGCCTGTGTTGTTTTCATGTGAGGAAAAATCTGCTTTAAATAATTTAGTTTCTTCACTTGTACAAGTCACTACTCTTTGTTTACAGAGTGTGTGCATGACTCAGTTTATACTTCTTTGGGACTATGGCCACTGGGTTTGCCAGGCTGCATTCTCAGAACCTCACAGATGATGTAAAATATTTTAACTTCTCCTCTGGATAAAGATTTATTTTTTGGTTCATCTGCTGCAGAGGTGATCAAAAAGTATGATGTAAGGGGTAAGGTGATATAGAGATTTTCAGCCTTCTTTTTCCAAATGTTCTTAAGGATTCCCAACCCCTTCACTCAATTTTGGCAAAAACAAAATAAACACTCTCAACAAAATGCAGGTAAACAGAAATGCAAGAAGAGATGGTAGGGGGTGTTCCAAAAGGAATTCAGGAAACCCCCAAAACCAAGGACAGTCCAACAATTCAGAATGACTATACAAGGGACCTTGTCCCCCCTCCCCCCTTTCAGCCCCCTATCCTTTCCAGAAAGTTTGAATATCCACTTTTCTCTTTGGCAACAGATAGTTTCAGACAAATGGATTCTCAAGATAATTCATCAAGGTTACAGGCTGTAGTGGAAGTAAATTCCTCTTTTCCAAGGGGGGTAATTCTTCATCTACCAGACCAGACTCATTTATTTCCACCTGTCCTTTATCACTTGCTGTCCCAAGGAGTGATAGAACCAGTTCCTCCCAGGAAGGAATGTTTTTTACTCAAGGATGTTTTTAGTGCCAAAGAAAGAAAGTGCTCAGAGACTAGTTCTGGATTTTTCTTTCCTTAACCTATTTTTGAAAGTGCCCAAGTTCAAAATGGTGTCACTTCACAACCTGTTGTCTCTTTTTCCTCATTCAAATTTCCTGTTAACACTAGATTTAAAAGATGCTTTTCATCATGTCCCTATTCATCTAGATTTCAGGCATTTCTTAAGGTTTTGTGTGTCTGAATCACATTATTAGTTCTCTGACTTAACCCTTTGGACTAGCCACTGCACCAAGAGTGTTCACAAAGCATCCACAGGGTATCCACATTTTTCCTTATTCAGATGAAGGTCTATTACCTTTTGTTATACTCACCAATTACTCCAGGCAGGGTCAAGGTCCACTGTATCAGGGCTTTGGTTTCATCTATGACTGTTTGGAAAGGGTTAGATGCTAGAAATATTATTGGTCCTCTGTACATACTTGTAATAGGCATTACAAGCTTGATTCCTTCTGTAGGTCTAAATCAGGCTTTGCTAGGATGATTCGGGACCCTTCCCATTCAACCTCCCAAATGTGGTAAGCTACCCATATAGCTGAGGCTACTGAAGCAGTGATCAATATGATGAAAATGCAACAGTTGTTTAAATAAACTTACCATACCAGCAGTTGTTTGAATGATCACTGCTGCAGTAGCTGCTCCCTCCCTCCATCCCCTTTGTTTTTTGATGTGTTGTTTATGTCAGAGAGTGAATACTTATTTTTTGTCATTCCTAACATTGTCCTTTCAGGGCTTAGTCTCCCTGTTTCTGTTGGCATAAAAGCTGTAAAAGACTTGGCACCTAAACCTCTCTTTTTAGTTAGTTCAGATTAAGCTGATTGTTTGGGTGTGTGGAAGGTGCCTTGAAGTTTTGAAAGCTGTCCAACTGTTATATCCTATGCAGGATATAACCTATATGTCTAAGGCTACTGCAACAGTGATCATCTGAACATCTACTGTTATGGTACGTTTACTTAAACAACTGTACTTTTTGACTGGATGAGACAGTGGATAAGCCTTCCACTTTCATCACGGATGGCTTATTCCTCTCATACCAGGGCTTCTGTATACAGACTAATGCCTTTACTAACCCCATAGTCCATTTTTAGGCAGAGTATCTATACTGCACATTCATAGTTTCATAGATGATTACTAGTCTAACTACCACAGTGGGTCTTTTTAAGCCTAGCCATGATGTCCTTCAAGGATGCATCTGCAGTCATAACATATGGGTTGTCCTGCCTCAGGCAGCCCTTCGGTCGGCCGGATTCCAAAGTCTGGGTCTGGCCTCGGCTGATGTCGCACTTCACCCGATGTCATAGCTCCTGGGGTATAAAGGCATCAGCCGACGCCATTTTCCTCAGTCTTTCTTGCCGCACGGTGCCCGAAGCAGAAGCTGTTCGCAAGTGCTGGTCGGTCAGATCCAGAGATTTCAGCTATCGAAGACTTCTAAAAAAGCTAAGTACCCCGTTGGGGACTCTTTCTTGCCTCAGCCGATGCCAGACAAAGTAAATAATTGTTTAACTTGTGGGAAACAAATACCTCATAAGGATTTCCACTCTTACTGCCTTCCTTGCTTAGGCCCAGACCACGACATATCAGCTTGTTTAGCCTGTGCTTCCTTCAACCGATGGACACTTAGACATCGGTCGGAGTTTGCTGAAGAGTTTTTTGGCTCCGCTTTTGCATATAAAATGCCATCGGAGACTCCGACTACACATTTAGCTAAAAACGCAAGGAAAAGGACCGACACTCGCGGCCCGCGGTTTCGGCTGAAACCACGGTTAGGCCTACCGCGAGTGTCTCGGTTTCGGCTGAAACCGAGACCTCGGTTCTCCCTTCGGCCGAAAGCATGCCTCCGACAACCGAGGCCACACAGGCCCCGGCTGAGTCGGCTACAGAAATTCCTACTGAAGAAGCAGGCACACAAGATTTGTCCGACACCATTCCGTTGGACATCTCTACTCCTGCACGTGGGGCAGCTAGACCCCTGCTTCTATGTCTATCAAGGCCTTCTCCAGGGCTAAAGCAGCTAAACTTTCCAAGGCCTTACCTACAAAAGCTCCCTCTCACAGACCTACCTCAAGTTCTCAGATTCTCAGCCTTGCTGAGGACCTTATTTCTCTGATCAGGGATCCCAACCTCACCCAGACAGGGCCTCACAACCCCCTCCTGAAAAGAGGCCTAGGACTGAACCCCCTGAACCTCTCTCCTCTGACTATTCCTCGGATGGTTCAGATTTATCTGACCATCAGGAAGGACCATACTCACCTTATGAGGATTCTGATGCAGAAGACTCCATTCCTTCTGCCTCCCCTCCAGAAGAATTTTCATTTGGGGAAACTCTACACTCAATGAGGGAACACTTCCAATGGCAGGGTCAGGATTTTTCTGATTCTAGGAAAAGGCTAAGGACTTTTTTACACTTACCACAGCATAGGCCTTTAGCCATACCACCTGTACTATCAGTTGTTGATGATGCATACAATGATGCCAGTACTGCCCCTGATTCTCTTCCCCCGGCCCCTGCCAAACCTGACAGATACTACAGGGTCCTGGATTTTCACTTCCACTTGTATAAGGCCCATGCTGCAGACCCAGAAACCATTTCTCAGGGCCCTAAAGGTGTTGCAGCTGCCTCTGCCAAAAACCCCCTACCCTCTGAAAGAGAATCAAGAGCATTAGAGAGATGGGGTAAAAAGGTTTATACATCTGCTACTCTTTCTGCCAGGAATTTAAACTGTCAATTTCACATGATACAGTACCAGGAATTTTTGTTAGATCAGCTGAATAAAAAGCTGTCCTCTCCTGAACCTTTAGACCGTAAGTCCCTTCAGGATTTGGTACACAACTCTCAGCAGGTCAGTAATCATTTCTTAAAATGTGGCTATGATGCACTGGAGGCTTCATTTAGATCAGCTATGACTGGAGCAGTGATTCGAAGGCATGCCTGGCTAAAAGAACAATCCTTGCCAGACCATGTTAAGTCTAAACTCCTAGATGCCCCTATGGAGAAACAAAGTTTATTTGGCTCCCCTGCACAGCAGGTTCTAAAGAAAGTGGAAGAAAAAGCAAAATCTGTCCAAACAGTCAAGGATTTTCTGCAGGTCCAACCTCCGAGGTTCAGCAGAAATTGGCCTTCAAAGAATTGGTCCTTTCCAGACACCTCCAGAGCACAGAGAGGCAGAAATAGACGCCCAAGAGGCAGAGGTCAATCAAGGGGTGCCTACAGGGGTCATCAGTGGCAACCTGCCAACCAGAGAAGTGCCACCACAACTGCGACTGCAACCACTTCCACAGGACAGACACAATGACTTGGCTCTGATTCCGCCTACCAGGGAACAACTGGAAGCACCCTTGGGCGGAAAGCTAGCTTTATTTTCAAAAAACTGGCATTGCATTACAGGAGACAAATGGACTTTGCAAACAATAGACAAAGACTACAGGTTTCACTTCCACACTCTACCAAAAAAGAGAGGAATGCCAAACCTTCCACCAAGCCAGAAATCAGAGGCTCTAAAACATATCATCAGCTTACTAAGGATGAGAGCAATAGAAAAGGTACCATCTATGGAACAAGGCCAAGGATTTTACTCAAGACTATTCCTTGTACCAAGAAAAGAAAATCAATGGAGGCCTATTCTCGACTTGTCCACACCGAACACATATCTCATTGTTCCAAAATTCAAGATGCTGACCCTACAGCAACTTCTTCCCATGTTGGGCAAGGAGTCTTGGCTGGTGACTCTAGATCTCAAGGAGGCATACCTGCACGTCCCTATATGACCAGATTGCAGAAGACACCTCAGATTTCTTGCAGGATCAGAGCATTATCAATTCTCAGCATTACCCTTTGGCTTATCTACTGCGCCCAGAGTATTCAAGAAATGCCTGGCATCAGTAATTGCACATTGCAGGCTTCAGGGAATTCAAATCTACCCATACTTGGACGACTGCCTAATACAAGCGGACACCAAGACAAAAATAATAAAGGATCTGGCCTATGTCATACAACTGCTGCAAGCCTTGGGATACACAGTCAACATACAAAAGTCAAGACTAGTGCCATCCCAAAGGATAACATTTTTGGGTGCAGAACTGGACACAATAACTCAGATGGCTTTTCTCACAGAAGAAAAACAAAAGCAACTACCAGTCTACTTCATGGCATTAACAAGACAAACTCAGCTTACTGCAAGGAATGTCCTGCAGGCCCTGGGTTACATGGCATCCTGCATAATCTTAATCCCACATGCCAGGCTGCATATGAGAAAATTACAATGGTACCTAAGGAATGTATGGTCTCAACACAGACACAGTCTAGAAGCCCTGATACCAATCATTCCATGCCTGAAAAAGAATTCCTGTGGTGGGCTCAGGCCTGCCAGATCAACAGAGGATTGCCTTTCCACAAACCACATCCAAGGCAGACCATCACCACGGACACCTCAGACCTAGGCTGGGGGGCACACATGGAAGACAAGTGTATCCAAGGCCTATGGTCCCAAGACCAGCTGAATCTACACATAAATCTAAAGGAGATGCTGGCAGTGAAGCATGCAATCGAGGCATTCAAATCATTCCTCCAGCAAGGACACCTGCTGATAAGGATGGACAATACCACAGTCATGTGGTACATCAACAAACAGGGAGGCACACATTCATACCCTCTATGCCGGATGGCAATGGACCTGTGGAACTTAGGCCTGAATCTCAACATCCAACTGCAGGCCAGATTCGTACCAGGAAAAGAGAATTCACTAGCAGACAGCTTAAGCAGAACTACCATGGATGCTCACGAATGGATGCTGCATCCAGACATCTTCAAAACCATAACAAAGAAATGGGGAATGCCAGAGATAGACCTGTTCGCCTCCCCACTCAACCACCAACTGAAGAAATTCTGCTCAAGAGTATACCACCCACAAGCCTGGAGGGTGGACTCCCTTTCTTTCAGCTGGAAGGCCCTGACAGTATATGCCTTTCCACCTCTTCCATTGGTACAAAGTTCTACTGAAGATCAGAGAGGAACAGCCAAAGGTAATTCTGATAGCTCCAGACTGGCCAAGGCAGCATTGGTACCCGCTACTGAGAAGCATGTCTCGGACGAACTCATGGCCTCTACCTCTATGTCCTTTACTTCTAACGCAGAACAACTAGAAGACCCTGCATCCAAACTTAAAAACGCTGCAGCTAACTGCTTGGAAAATTGCATAAAACAAAACCAACCTGTTTTATCTCAGAGGGTTAAGGACATTATCCTGGAGGCTCGCAGACCCTCCAAAAGGAAAACATATTCAGCCAAATGGAAGAGATTCCTCATTTGGAGTGCAGCACAGGGGACAAATGCCGCACTGGCACACATCCTAGAATACTTAGCAGAACTGTTCCACAATGGCCTGTCCTATTCTTCCATTAAGATTCATGCATCAGCAATTTCAGCAGAGTACAACATGGATCCTCCTGTCTCCTCTCATTCTCTCCTCAGACAATTTTTGAGAGGGATCAAAAATGTAAAACCTCCAAGGAAATCACCTCTGCCTGCATGGGATCTCAATTTTGTGCTAGAAAAATTAACACTTCCCCCTTTTGAACAGCAGCAACAGCAGACTTACAGTTCTTATCTTGGAAAACTGCTTTCCTGCTAGCAATCACTTCAGCAAGAAGGGTATCCGAGTTACAGGCATTAATGGCAGTGCAGCCTTTCCTTATCTTTCACCAGGATAGAGTGTCTCTGAGAACCAATCCTACTTTTATGCCAAAGGTGGTATCCAGGGTATCCTTGAACCAAGCTATTCATTTACCTGCATTCTTCCCTAACCCACAGAACAGGGGGGAAAAACTACTACACACCTTGGATGTACACAGACAACTGCGCTATCTGGACAGAACTAAGGCCAGCAGAAAAACTGACCAGCTTCTGGTAGCATATGCAACAGGAGTGCAAGGAAAAGCAATTTCAAAACAGACAATCTCAAAATGGATAGTAAATTGCATTCGATTCTGCTACTCATTTCATGGAAAGACAACTCCTGAAAATATCAGGCCTCACTCCACAAGAGCTACAGCCACCACTACAGCTTTCCTACGAGGAGTGGCTACCAAAGACATTTTAGAAGCTGCTACTTGGAGCTCCGTGCATACATTTGTCAAGCATTACAATCTTCCTTTATACTCCAGATCCCGAGCAGGTTTTGCAACTGCAGTTTTACAAGGGATCTTAACTACACCATCATTATCTTAGTGCCTCTTCCCCCACTTTGGCTATGGTATTCTACCCATATGTTATGACTGCAGATGCATCCTTGAAGGACATAGTACAGTTTTGTACCTACCATAAATGTAGATGTCCGATAGGTATGCATCTGCAGTCAGGATTACCCACCCTCCTTCCCCTCTGTGGTATTCCTAGGGTACTTACCCCTCTCTTAGCTAGCTGGGGGAATCTGTTATGGTGTATTTGTTTGTATGTATATATGTATATATACTTTTTGATTTCTACTGTTTGGAATTTTCTACTATTATACAAATTTAGCCTTCCTAGAGGGCACCTGGCATCTGGGGCAAGAAACACTGAGGAAAATGGCATCGGCTGATGCCTTTATACCCCAGGAGCTATGACGTCGGGTGAAGTGCGACATCAGCCGAGGCCAGACCCAGACTTTGGAATCTGGCCGACCGAAGGGCTGCCTGAGGCAGGACAACCCATATGTTATGACTGCAGATGCATACCTATCGGACATCTACATTTATGGTAGGTACAAAACTGTACTTTCCCAAATGTACCTGACATATTTTGACACCCTATTTGTTATTGTAAGGGGTATATGTAGGCTTGGGCATGGATTGTCATGTATTTGCATGCAGCCTGTGTTTAATAGAGATATAGCTGGTAGACCAGGGGTAAGTTTTTGATTCCTTTTCCACTGGCCCAAGTTGCACTTGAATTGGGTTAATGAAGAACTCTGCTTTAAATAGATGGGAAGCCTGTTAAAGAGAAGGGGTAGTCTCTAAGACTGTTCCTCCAACATTTCCTGTTTATGTGGTAGATGAGATATCCATCCCTAGAATGGGTAATTCTGATGCTATTTCATTGCATGTGTGCAACAGGTCCATCAGGATCAGTAAATTCTTTATAGACCAGGTATAGATTGCCTCTTAACAATTTGTAGGAGACCGAGTACAGGGATAGGGTTTTGAGGTGGTCCATGTAAGACATGTTGTTTACATCCTGTATTCTTTTTGTCAGGAGCCTCTGCGAATGTTCCAATTGTTGCATATGTCTGATCAGATACTTACTGAAGTGAGCATTGTACTCAAATGACAAATTCCATACCCTTTCTTATAAGTTGTGCAATATAGAATGAGTTCATTACTACCATAGACACATGATGGACAAAGACCAGGTTACTGTCTGCACGCATTCCCAAATCCATGACCCCTGGGTCTACCGGTGTACTATTAATATAGTTTCCAAGGGTAGCCATTTTCCCAAAGGATACTATTCATTTCTTGGCTTTGACTTTTAGACCATGGTTCTGGCACCATTATTGTTGTATGTCAAGCCTTCTTGGAGGGTATTTGTGTCTTTGGGGGATTGTATGACTGTGCCCAGTTTGCAGTCAACTGCACACTTGATCAACCAGAGGCCCTCGATGTTGGCCTTGACTTCAGTGAAGTACATGCCAAAAGCAGCCCCAGTACTTAGCCCTTAGGAACTCTGCTAGTGACTGCTCTTTTTCAGGAGGTAAACTCTCCAATCCTAACTTCTAGGGTTCTGTCTTTGAATCAGCTGGCTATCCAGCGGGTGGCATGGGGGGTTATACCTAATTTCATGAGTTTGTCTACAATGTTCAAGTGAGGTATTGTGCTGAATGTTTTGTCCAGGTCAAGGTAGATGGCATGCACCATTTTGCCTTTTTTTCTTTGCTTTGGTGACCTTCTCAAAGAAGTTCACCAGGTCTTGATGAAATCAAACTGGGATGGATCTAGTATAAGATGGTTTTATATGTCATTGTCATTACCATGATAATTCTTTTCATGTCTTTACATATGATCCTAGACAGAGGGATGACATTTGCTATCCTACATTCACTTGGCATGAAGCCTTTCTGGAGGCAGCAAGTAAATAGTAATTCTACTGGTTCTGATAGGTCATGTTTCATGCTATTAAAGATGCAAACCTGCGATATTATGAGGGCTCATCATTCAGTAGTCTTGGCCTTGGATAGTGCAGTGAGGACCTGTTTCTTAGTGAGAGTTAAGGGAACTAGGGTTGAATATCTTGAGGACTGTTGGGTAGTGGGGTGGTAAAATTGAAGTCACATTTATCAGCCAGTAGGTTTGCTGTTATCTGGGTTAGTATAGGTGCCTCCATTTACAATTAGCTTGGCACATTGTTGTGTATTTCCTTTACAGGTGCAGACATAGTTCAGGAATACCTGATGATTGTCCTTGGTTTGTGAGACTACTTGTACCTCAAATTTGACTTTGGTAGACTTGATTAGCCCCATGAGTTCCTTATTTAGATTGATATGGGAGTTCTTACCTTGCTAGGCATTGCACTTCCTAATTTTTGTCATAAGTTTCTTCCTTTTCATATACAACCTATGGATGGTGGGACTCCACAAGGGTGGCTTTTTTTTCTGAGTTTTTCCTGTGCTTATGCCTGGTAGGTATAGCTGTTACTGTTCAGCAATTAACATGGTTGTATAGTGTTTTCTTGAACAATTCCTTATAGACAGAGGTGTCCTCAGGGTTTGGGGGTGATGGAAATGTTGCTAGGGTGTCATTTAATAGTAGGAAGTTTGCCTTAGAATTATTCCTAAAAGTTCCAGAGTTAGGAAGGGTCCATATTTTTATTTTTATTTCAAAGCAGATGGCTTTATAGTTCAACCTGAAAAGCGGGAACATTACATTAGGGGGGGGTGGAACAATCTCCCATGTTTGTTAGAACCAAGTCAGGGATGTTAGCACCCCTAGTGGGCATATGAACTATCTAGTCCAGGGTGATTAAAAAGTCCAGGAATCTTTGGGCCTGCATGTTTGGGGTTTTAGATGATTCCCAGTTTATACTGTAGTTAAAGTCATACATGAATATTGTGTTGAGTTGAATGGGGAGTGTCTCCAATACATTTAAGTATGTGTTATGGGTTTCCTGGATCATAGAGGGGGACCTGTTGCTTGCATGGTTATGACATGAGGCTTTATCTATGGTAATTTGGATGTGGAGAAACTCAAGTGCATCATACTGTTTGACCAACCTTGAGGTGTGTTTGTTTTTAAAGTACATTAAGACACCTCCACTTTTCTCCCTTACTGTGCACTATCTGGTCTAAATGTATGGAAAGCATTATAGCCCTGCACTGCTGGTGAGCTCTTCACAACTTTTAAGCATGTATCAGTAACTCCACAGACATCTACATTTGCCGGGGGGAGTACAACTTGCAGGGACTCGAAGAGTTTCTTGTTTTGACTCCTGGCATTGTACTGTAACACCTTTAGATTTTCTTGGGTTGGTGTTTCAATGTTGGAAAGTTTATCAGGTTGGCAATGTTTAAAAAAGGCACAATGAGGATGGACTAGGTTTTAGCCAAAATTCAAAAACCTAGAGGGTACATGTGCAAAGCATCCCTGGCAAAGCAGTGTGGTCTGTCAACCATATCTTCCTGTGCTAACAAATATTGTACACATACACAGAAATTCATACTTACGCCTCTAAAAATGTATATGCCCAGTATTTTCTTTGTTTTCTAGAAAATTGTAAAACTAGCACTAGAGACTCTAATATTCTTGACTTGGTCCTAATCAACCTAGTCCCCATCTGTACCCCACCCCACATCTCTTCATCTTAAATCTGACCACAAATAAGTCATCTTCTCTGTCATGCCAAGTGGGACCACCCCACCACCACATGCAACACTCTTTAGGGGTTTCTCCAGAGGAAATCTACTTCAGCTTGTAGAAGACTTGCAAAATTCAGAACAATCCCCCACAAATGGAGTCACCTGATATGGCTGCCACCTTCACCTCCATTTTTTATCAGCACCTTACCAGCTGCATAGAAGCGTTCATATGAATCTGCCCTCAATGCAATGGTAAATTCAGGCATAAACCTCTCTGGTGGAACTCCTTTATTAAGAAATGGTATAGTAAACAATGGAAAATAATGAAACGTTGTAAGAAATGAATGTCCCTCTACCTCAAGACCATACCAAAACATGCCAACAAGGAACTTAAGAGCAGTATTAGAAAATGTAAAGCAGCATATGAACTTAAAGTCACTACAGATACACAAGGAAGCTAGAAATCTTTCTTGAGTTATGTCAGGAAATTAATGAATATTGTCCAACTATACAGAGAGTTCATCCATAATTATATTACACACTCTGATCTTAAGAATATAGCCAATATATTAGCACACACGTTTACTACTAAGTTTACCCCCACCTACACACATACATTATTGTTCTTCTACCCCTAAAAATGTATTTTCCCCTGAAATCACCTTGGAACAAGTCTTTGAATCATTGTCAAAGACTAAAAATAATACTTCTTTGGGACCAGATAATATACCAGGCTGCATTCTCATTAGAGTCAAGTATGCACTCTTATCTCTGCTCAAACTGTTTAATCTCATTCTATCTAAAGGGTTTGTGTCTGATGATTGGAATACAGTCACTGTGAGTCCCTACACAAGGGTATTCTCTCTGTAAACCCAAGTATTTATGAGTCCATCAGCCCCAAAAGCCTTATATGCAAAGCCATGGAATACATCATAGCAGAACCCACTTATGCAAACATTAACAATTTAACTTATCTAGGCCCCATTTATTCTGGTTTTGTGAAGAATTAGTCCTGTCTCTTGAACGTGGTAAACATCTTTAAAACATTTTTAGAGGTCATGGACAATGGTCACTTTATGCAGACTGCTTATCTTGACCTGGCCAAAGCTTTTGACACTAGCCCCCATGCTGGTATTTTTGACAAATTAAACAAACTTAATGTAAACACCTATGATGTCTGCTGGATTGCAAATTGTCTGTCCAGCAGATTCTGTGCTGTGAAAGTTACTGGTACCCTCTCTGAATGTAAAAATTGTAATTTGTGGGGTGCTACAGGGATCATTGCTGAATTCTCTCCTGTCTGGCATTTGCTTGCAGATATCCAAGCCAACATCTCAGAAATGTGGTTGACCAAGTTTGCTGATGACTGCAAGATAGGCACTGTTATTCACTCATCCAGTGAAACTAAACTGCTCCAACAAGGTGAAGTATATGCACACACCTTGTGCACTAAAAATGTTGATATTTCATGCAGATAACTATTAATTTTGTTGTTCTCATTCTCATTCCCATTTGAAATAATAAATCTCAAGTTGCAGTCGTGTGCATATTTGTTCACCCAGCATGTACTACTTACTGGAATTGTAGCCAGAAATATGTTAATTAGTAAAGGTCCCAATACTGAACCCTGGGACACACCAGAGTTTACTAAAAGAGGTATGGAGTTCTGCCCTTGAATTGTCACTGTTTCTTTCCTGTCTGACAGCCATTCAGTTATCCAATTGACCAGGTATAGATTATAATTATCCTTGGCTAATGTATCGTTTCTTATTTTATGAGGCAAGGTGTTGAATGCTTTAGCTAAATCCAAATAAATGACTGCTGCAGGCATTCATTTATTCATAACTGTTGTTATCGGGTCATAAAACACTACTAAACTAGTTAGAGTTAATCCACTTTTGGAAATAACGTGATGCCTGATATCATGCAAATTATTTTCTCTTTTGCTATCTCCCATTAATTTTAGAATACATCTCTCAAAACATTTACCTAATATTCAGATCAAACTAAGAGGTTGACATCTCTCTATCACTGTTGTGTTCCCTGTTTTAAGAACAGGAGTGACTATTGACTTTTTCCATGTAGTTGGAACATAAAAATTTCTAAGCAAGAAATTGAATATTCCTATTAGTAGTATTTTAATATAATTTATTACATTTTTTAAATAATATTGCTAGGATTTTATCTGGTTTTACAGATGGTTTTATTTATAACCTCGTTATTGCTCTAGTTACACTTATTACACAACAAGTATGTTGAAAACTTTCTAATTTTTCAAACATAACAATATTGTTACCCTTACTTAGTCCAATAGATATAAAATACATGCATTAATGCACTTGTAGTAATTCATTTTACTGTTTTTGTCTGTTGCTATTTGTGTTTCATATTTTTGTAAACACTTGATCTTATACTGAAGTGCCTTAGCTATTTTCTTCAGTTTATTCTTATTATATTTAGTTGTTTTTTTGTATATTTGAAATAACCTTTTTCTTCATTGTAAAATCTTATTATATTCAACCAGTAAGGATACCTTTTCTTATATTAGATTTACAGGATATTGCAGACTTAATTTATTCACATATAATGTCTTCCAGAATAGTGTAACCATCATCATTTGCTGATGTTAAATCATTCCAATGAATTCCATTAACTGGACATTTAAATCTATTATAATCTATATTATTATAATCATACCATTTTGTGTTGTTGTTCACAAGTCCTTTGGCTCCCTTTATATTAAACATATTGAATTATGATCTGAACATCTCAGAAGTGTACTAGTTTTGATATTAGAAGTTTGTATGATTTGTAATCATCAACTCCATCAAGCTATCTTTTTTGGTATTCTGATCTACCAACTGCTTCATCCCATGGAATGTTATCACTTCAATAAACTTGGCAGAAATATTATTATCTGCGCTTAGTGTCTTCCAAATAAAATCTGGAAGTTAAAATCTCCTAGAAGATTTATTTCACTATTATTTAATTTTGCTTCTAATTCTTCAAGAAATTCCTTGTGTTCATCTCTATCCATATTTGGTTAACAATAGAATGTTATTTTATACTGCCTGAATGACCTAATAAATCAAGTGTTAGTATTCCCATTTCCATGTCCTTAGATATCATTACAGGTTATATGGTATCTTTTAATCAGTATCAGAAGACAATAGCTTCTTAGGCTGTCCTGTAGACAGTCATATTTATAATGCCATGGGATGACAAAAATAGGATGAGCTCCAAGCTTTAGTTATTACTATCAAGTCATAACCTACAAGTTCAATTTTAAACTTCAGCTCATTGTATTTATTACTTACAATTCTTGCATTACAAGAATATGCATTCAAAGTGTTATTAAGTGTTATGTTTCCATTACACTTCTCTGTTGATTTTCTATAAAAATAATAATTTGTAAAGAGAATTTTTCAAGTATTCCATCCATACTAACTTAAATGAAAAAGGTCCCTAGAGAACATTCTTATGTTGTTCTTGCATTCTTCTCAGTTTCTGATTAAGGTTAAATTGTAACTAGTACACAACTGGCTAAGCCAATTACTAAACAAAAATGCCTATGTAAACATATAATAATTCCAGATTGGTGATGTCAATATTTCTGTAAAAACCTGCCTGAATATAACTGGTTTCAAGTTTTTCAACAGAAGCCAAAATTGAGGCCTTCATATGATTAGCCAGAGTATTCCTTATGTCATTTGCTCCTGCATGAATTGCTATTGTGCTAGATTTTACTTTACCATAGATGACTTTTACAACAATATCAGGTAAATAAGTTGGTTTAAGGCCTGAGAGGGATGACATTGTAACTTGCTCTTTGTTTATAAAACATAGTTTCCTAGCAAAGTTCATTAACATGGAGTCACCAAGGACCAGGTTCCTGACCTCTCCACACCAAATTCTGTACATAGGAATTTTCCTGGTCTTCTAATTTTTTTAAGGTGACTTTAAAGTGACCCTCTGCTCTGTGGTCCAAGCTAAGTCCTCCTCCTAATGCTTTTCTTTTCAATTTCTTCTCCTCATATCAATTTTTTGTTCCTTTTTACTGTCTGTACTACTATGCGTGAACCTTTTCTTATGCAATGATAACATTTTATTTTGCCTTCTATTCTTAGTACTTTTAGAATCAGTAACAATATGTGTTTCACTTACAGGCATGTCTAAAAGATCTGTTGTTTCTGTTTGTGACAGTACCGACTGAATAATAGCATTTTGATGATGATTATTATCTGTTAAATTCTTGCTACCATACATGTTCTTATATTATACCACTTTTACTGTTATCTGATATCATTATTTTACCTAATTTATGTTTTGTTTTTTCACATTCTTAATTTAAGTTGTGTCTACGTTTTTTCCATCAAGTTCAATACATTCAAGTTGAGCATCAATCAGTGCAATTCCTTGTCTGCCTTGAAACATAGGATAGACAATTGGATAGCTACAATAAAATACACTTACAGCCCTTACACTTCTTGAAAAGGTTGGTAGAGCCTGAGGGTGGTTATTGGCAAGGGACACATGACCTCTGGTCTAATAGCCTTGTACTTCCTATGTTCATGTTTGACTCTGTGCAGGGTGTGTCTTGTCTTTCTTCCTATTTGTGATTTTCATAGATGACATATCAATGTACAGCCAAGGTCTGTAGAGCATCCAGTCTGTGGACTGGGATGGTGACATTGTTGCTATTTACAGATGATGCTGTCATTATAGTTTCAAATGACTGTGATTTCTAGGAGGCACTGGAGTGATCCAGCACTGAGTGTGAAGTGGATAGGATGAGAACTAGCACCTCTAAATCAGAGGTCATGGATCATCTCCAGAAAAGAGTAAATTGTGCTCTGTGGATAAGGGGGAGAACATATCTCAAGTTGAGGAGTTTAAGTATCTTGAGTCTGGTTCACAAATGAGGGCAGAAGAGATTAACCAACAGACAGGTGCAGTAGCAGCAATGCTGCAGGTGTTGCACAAAAATGTGGTGAAATGAGGCATCAGTCATAGAATGAAGGTCTTTTATTTGGTCAGCCTGTGTCGCCATTCTCATTTATGATCATGAGCTTTATGACCTAGGGGTTGAGACAGTGGATGCAAGTTGTAGAAATTAGCTTCTTTCATAGAGTAGCTGCATTTGATTTCCATTATAGCATAAGGAACACATTAATCCAAAACAGTCATGGAGTGGAGACACTGCCTGTCCCTGTGCTGAGAGGAGTCAGCTGAGGCGATTTGGGCACTTTGTGAAGATGCTCATTGGGTGCCCCCCACAGGAGGTGCATCAAGTACAACACACTGAGAGGAGGCCCTAGGACAGATACAGAACACATTGGAGACATTATGGTGGCATTTGTAGATATCTTTTATACTGCTAAAGATCATGCTGGTAGCTTTCCATAGTATGCAAGGAGTTTGCAAATCATAAAGCACTGTTATTCTACAGTGAAATAGGCTGTAACTGAGAACCCTGTTTGTGGCTTAGTATTTCAGAGCCACATTTAGATATGTCATTCTGTGGGTGCAGCTTGTGAAATTGGTTCCCTGCACTTCATGGATGAGTTCTCCATCTCTGAAGGTGCATAGCAGAGTGATAAATGGTTCTGAGCAGAGTAGTGAAGATGCAATGCAGGCGGCTGTTCACTGTGTTGCACCTAATGCTGTCAACTGGACAATCTGAGCAGGATGAAGCTGTTTTGCATCATCTCCCTTACACTGCTAATCCAACTGAATAGTGCAGTTCAGTGTGAGTGTGCATGAGAATGCGTGTGTGTGTGTGTGTGTGTGTGTGTGTGTGTGTGTGTGTGTGTGTGGGTGTGTGTGGGTGTGTGTGGGTGCGTGTGGGTGCGTGTGTGTGTGTGTGTGTGTGTGTGTGTGTGTGTGTGTGTGTGTGTGTCTTTGTGTGTGTGTGCAGTAATTCATGTACACTGTCTGACAGTGGAATCTGAGAACAGCACAGCCATGGACTATAGTGACACTGATCCATCTAGCCCCCTTTGTCAGATAGGTTCTTGGGTAAGTATGCCTGCCTATGATATTTCTATATCTCTGTGTCTCTGTTTCTGTGTGGCATTGTATTTGTGTTTGTCACACTGAGTACAAACATATGTCTACATGTCTGTCTCTCTGTGTCTGGGGTAGAGTGCAGTGTGTCTGTGTGATCTATTTCTTATAAGGAGATGGTACTTTACACCTCTAAACAGTTATTTCTACTAATCAGTTGCGTGGTTCACAATCATGTGGAGTAATTATTAATGCTATTAAGCACCATGCAGGCTGTGCATGACTATGACTTGCATTAATTTGGAGCAGTGCAACTCACCGTCTCTGAGTGCTGCTGCAGACTTATCTGTGAGTCCCAGTCCATTGTCACTCAGGTTGCCTGTGAACAGCTGTGAAGTCTACAGAATGAAAAAGCAGTTGTTGGTGGAGATAAGGAAGTTTTGTCTTCCCTGCTCTGTTTTCTGTCTGTACAATGCTCACCTGTACAAGCAGTTTAGAAGATGGATGGATGGATGGATGGTTGTTCTACTAGTAACACAAATAAGTTCAAAGTTTTCTATTTAAGATATCGTAAAGACCAGTTGACATAATGCTTAAAGTCTTCGCCTCCAATGCACAAGGTACAAGGTTTGATCCTAACCTCTGGCTAATGCCTGTTTGGAGATTTCATGTTCTCCCTGTCTCTGTGGGGATCCTCCTACATCTGGAAAACACAATGAGTGTTTCCATCTCAAACTCACCAATGAATGGAGCTGTGAGCAGCAGCATGTATTCTACATGGTGCCCTAGAGGGGGAAGAATTGTATAGACCAACCACCTTGGGCATCTACTGTGATGCACAGTATCCTCAAGGTAGGAGAACATGGATCACAGACTGCATGCTGTGGTAGGGCTAGCCACCCACTGGTGTAAAATATGGCTCTAGGTGATTCAAGTCATGTTGACTAATGTCGCCAAATAGGCATGTGCATGGGTTGAGGACCTGACCTACTCCTACCTAAGTCAGGGCCCCATGCTAATAATGGGAGAGGTGTATGTGTCCCTATTGGCCAGTGTGTAACCACCATAAAGCCCTGTAGCCCTGGTCAATAAGCTACTGGCTGGCAGTTGCCCAGCCTGGATTACGTGGGATAGCTCTGTTGAGTGAAAGTTGGATGTAAAACCAATCAACCTGCCAAACTTGAACTTTTTTTTTTTTTATCACTTAATATTATTTGATTGGGTATTATTAGTTTTAAGATGCAGTAACAATATCTATTTATTTATTTGTTTAATTGTTTTTGAATTTGTATATCAACATATATATATATATATATCACCAGTCTGATAGGTACTCGAAACAAACTAAGTTATAGTAATATAACTGTATCTTTAACAACAGGTTATTAATCATTAGTAGTTTTTAATTTTAATTAATTAAGTTGATACCAATTAGGTTAATTAGTATATCAGGTGACTTGATTTTACCTATTTAATGATGGCATTGTATTTTGTTTTTTATCTTGAGAAAGCTCGGTATTTACCGAGCGAAAGCGCTTGATATATTCTGCTTTTGTGTTTCATCAATAAAGACTTTTTACCGCCTGTTGGTCCTAGTTTCCTCGCTGGTGGACATTTTTTACTTCTTGAACTAAAAGTTGCTACACTCATGTAGGTTCACTGACAGGATGGAGCTTGAAAGTGGCTGACATGATAGTATGAAGGAGGCTGACATCTTATGTATCCAAGAGACAAGATAAAGGGCAGTGCAGCAAAAACACTTGACTTGGGATCCAATGCCTCCTACTCAGGACAAAGACAGGCTAGAAATGGTGTGGGGATTGTGTTGAGAGAGAAGCTTCATAAAGGAGTGAAGGATATCATCAGAATTAGTGACTGATCATGGCAATCAGACTCCAGCCTAATGATAGGACAGTATTCATAATCTCAGCCTATGCCCCACAGTAGGGTTGTGATGGTGAGGAAAAGAATGCATTCATACAGCAGTTGCAGGATCTACTAGATAAAGCAGGGCAACATGAATTGGTGTTGATAATAGGTGAGCTGAATATGCATAGTGGGACAGACAGAGCAGGTTATGAGGACTGTCTGGGTCCACATGGCTGGAGCAACAGGAATAAAGGAGAGGCCATTCTAGACGTCTGTCTGGCAAATGGCTGGATAGTAGCCTACGCATGATTCAGAAAGAGAGTCAGTCACAAGATGACATACAAGAGTGGCCAACATGCAGATCAGGTGGACTTTCTTCTAGTAAAGAAAGAACACTGGTGTAGAATCCATGATAACAAAGTCATCCCCAGTGAAACACTCAGCCCACAAACCACTGGTTGCCACAATAAACTGCAACCAATGGTCAGAGAAAACTCTAAGGTCAGCAGAGACAAGGCTGAAGACCTGGAAGTTGACTGGAGAGAAAGTACAACAGTTCAAGGAATTACTTAAGGCTCTACAACCCCAAGAAGAGTTAAAAATAAGTGGAGCTGAAGAAGAACGGAAGAGCCTCAAAACAGCATGTGTGAGGATTATAGAACAGATATGTGGCCAAACCAGGTATGGAAATAAGGTACATAAGGAAAACTGGTGGTGAATGCAGAAGTCCAGGAAGTCATCAAAAGAGTGCAGGAATAAGTGGAAGATAGAAAAGATGGACCAGGCTAGAAAGGAATATTGGCCGGCTAACAAGGAAGCTAAGCAGGAGTTGCAATATTAAAGAACAGGGCATTGGAGGCACTCTACCAGCTTCTCGAAAGTGACTCAGTAGGTGGCACAAAGAAATTATATCATGTTGCAAGACAAAGACAGAAAGATAAAGAATATAGTTTGACACCCTTTATAACTTATGCCATCTACAACCTCCTCTCCAGTCCACAGGACATCAAATGCAGATGTAAGAAATACTTCCAGCAGCTTCTGAATTAACAAGAACACAGAAGCTGTACTTCCCCAGACACAGCCTATGATGAGAGAAGAAGTGGAGCCCACCCTGGAAAAAGTAAGAATAGCACTTAGGAAGATGAAGTCAGGGAAAGCAGCAGGCTCATTTGAGGTGTCAGAAGATATGATAAAGATGCATGGTGAGGTAGGGAAGAAATGGCTACTGAGGGTACTCATAGCAATGTGGAGAGAAAGGTGTATCCCAAATGACTGGAGAATAAGCATACTTGTGCCAGTGTACAAGAAAAAAGGGGACATCCACAACTGTGGGCAGTCCAGAAGTATCAAACTCCTGTCACATTGCACGAAAATTCTGGGGAAGGTGATTGATGAACAGATATGCAGAGTAGTATAACGTAAGATGGGAGATTAGCAGTTCAAATTCATATCAGGATGCAGCACAATTGAACAGATGTTTGCAGTGAGACAGATAGTTGAGAAGAAGCTAGAGATGAGGAAAGAGGCCAGCTGGGTATTCCTAGACTTGGAGAAAGCATATGACAAGGTCCCAAGGAAGCTGATTTGGGCAGTACTGTGGTGGTTTGAAGTCCCAGAAACACTGGTAGCTTTAGTGCAGGCTATGAACAAAGACCCAGTGATTCAAGTACAAACAGTGTTTGGTCTCACAGAGGGGTTCCCAGTGGGAGTGGGTGTGCACCATGGTTCAGCTCTGAGCCCACTGTTGTTCATACTGGTGATGGGCTACATTAGCAAACAGGTCAGAGGGGACAGATCAACACACTTGCTGTATGCAGACAATGTGGCATTATTACAGGTAGACTCTGAACAAGAACTTCAGCAAAGAATAGGGGGACTGGAATGCAAAACTAAAGGCATAGGGGATGAAACTAGGTACAGATAAGACATTGGTAATGGAAGCAAGTTGGGGAAATCAGAAGAAGCTGAGAATTGAGGTAGAAGGGAAGACAGATGAACAGTTTAATGGCTTCAAGTAACTGTGAGGGGTGGTTGATGAGAAGGGAAGTATGAATGAAGAGGTAAAAGCTAGAATCAGAGGGGCTGCATCCAACTGGCATAGGGTGTCAGGTGTAGTGTATGACAGAAGAATACCAAAGAAGCTGAAAAGTAAGGTGTACAAGACAGTGTGTAACCAGTACTACTGTATGGCACAGAACCTGTGCAGTAAAAACAGAGCAGATGAGAAATATAGATGTGATGGAAATTATGTGCTTGCGAAGGTGGTATGATGCACACTGTGGGACGAAGAAATAAAAACATAAAAGCAGAAGCCAAAGTAGCTCCAATTGCATATAAGATCAAAGAGAACAGATTATTGTGGTTTAGGCACCTGTACAGAAAAGCAAAAGGCAATCTGGATGAAGATTTTGGACAGACCGGAAGAAGGTAAGAGGAAACAAGGGCATCCAGCAAAGAGTTGGATGGATTGTGTGAGAGACGATCTGTGACGGTCAAGCGTGAGTATTGAAAAAGGCAGGAATGCAGCACTGAATCGAGAGAGATGGCGACAGTTAACACAATGCCCAGACCCCATGTAGAAAAATGGAAAGAAGGGGTAGATGATTAAGATTTTCTATTTAAGATTTCATGTCTGTATTAGAAAACTATTCCACAGTGAACTGGTGCATTGTGTATGTATCAGCAAACACACTGATATGCATATGTGCAATACAGACAGAAGCTTTTCCAAGAAATTTGCAACACTGAATAGAGATGGAAATTAAAAACACATTCCTTCATACAACTACATTATTTATTTTTTAGGAAATGCCATTGTATAATAGGAAAAAGCCATATTTGTTTGGCTCTGTAGTGTTAAATATAGAAAGTCCAGCCATGAGCCAGATGATCAGAGCTCAGTTAGTGATATGTGTACTGGAGGAAGTGGGAGGGGAAAGATGCGAGTGATTAGCTGATGCTAGCATGCCCATCATGGGGGGCATGGTCCCTGCCTACTGTTTTGCTACTAGCAAATGAATGCTTGTGGACAATGAAAAGACATAAGGTATGAGGGGGATGGACTTGATGCTGCCTAGTCATTAATGATAGCCCTTATTAGTACATACATACATGCAAGGGGAAGGCATTGCAGACTCTTATGATGATGCAAGTCCTCCTGTTAGCCACCCATGGGTTGGCCTAGGGGTATTAGAAACGGGTCTACTTTGTTTGGTCAAAAACACATTTGCTCAAAATTTACTTGACTAAGCACACTTGACTGAAAGCTCACTTCACTGAAAACTCATTTGGTCGAAACTCATTTCATCGAAAGTTATATATGGCCTTTTCCCCACTGTAGTACAATCCTGGAGTTAGAATATAAAGTAAGGGTGGGTGTGGGGGGGCATAGCCTCCCCACATATTTTAAATGTTTTAAACCATAGACATGTATATTGACAAGTGCAATGAACAACTCTTTCCACAACACAATAAAACTCAAAGTATGTGGGGGGCTGTGCCCCCCCCCCCCCCCCACACCCTTACTTTATATTCTAACTCCTGGGTCACACTACAGTGGGGAAAAGGCCAAATATAACTTTTGACCAAATGAGTTTCGACCAAATGAGTTTTCAGTGAAGTGAGCTTTCAGTCAAGTGTGCTTAGTGAAGTCAATTTTGACCAAATGTGCTTTCAACCAAACAAAGGAGACCCATTAGAAATACCCATGTTATCTACATCAATCAATGTAGGTGGAGTCAGTTACCATCTATATGTCTGCCTGTATGATGAACCTTCTGCTTGTCTCTCATTTCTGTGCTAGAGACCCCCCCCTCCAGTGGTAGGTAAATTAATTAGTTTGAGACAAAATGGGAGCTTGATGGTCAGCAGGCATGGAGAGAAAAAGCATGCAGAAATAAATAAAGCATGCTTGAGTGTGGGTGATGCTATGTTTAGTAGGCAAATGTGACCTAGGCATAGGATTAGGGGAGAAATAACAGATAAAACTAAGGAAAGTCATATCTTTAGATTACATGGCAGAGCAGTCAACGTAATGCAGAGGTTCAGATGAAAGTTAGAAGAGAAAGGTAGGATTGCAGCAGTCAGAAGGAAGAAAAAAACAGTATTTTCATTCCAAACGTAAAGATAGCAACAATTGTTTATCAAGACATTATAGACAGGGTAAATCAAGATTATCAGTTCTGGGCTAATAAGAGGGGGTATATATTCAGGAGGAATATAGCATAAGGCAGAAAAGATGGAAATGTTGATAGTCCAAACAGTCATACAAAGAATAGCTTAACCAAATGAGAAAGGGATGGTTAGTGCAATGATATAGCAGCTAGCTGATCACATATCATTGCTTGGTGGACTATTTGGCATGCAGAATGATGACCAAGTGGCAAAAAGCTGCTGTGAACTTTTCATCAGAATAGCCCAAGGCCAGGATGGCTGTATGAGTGCCAGGATAGCTTAGCGAACCACTGAAGCGTCTAATAGATCCTTAGCAAAGCTAATGTGTGCTTGAAGGGATCATGAAGATCACATAATAAAAACTCATCATAATTTCAAGATTACTACTTCACTTGACTCAGATTTATGGGAAAAACATCATAAGGAGAACTGTACACAACCTTCGGGGATAACCTGTATTTGCCATTTATATTGATAGATTTAAAACAGACACAGAGTGCTGTGTTGTGCGGTATCTTTACATTTGATATTGAAACACTCTGTCTGCAAGAACATGCAAAACTAAGGCCTCTGGTGTTAGGACTGCTCAACACACAAGCATTTCACCGGTTGCTACTGCTACCCCTTACCTCCCATAATCCATTGCTGATCTAGAGTGCTGCGGTTCATTCCTGCTGCAAAAGAGCATTTAACACACCTGATCTACCCATGCTTTTAGAGTGTGAATTTTGAAGGAAAATTGTCTTCCGATCTGTTTTTCTTGTTTCTTTTTCAGCTTTATATTCCTGTGCTGGTATTCTCCCTTTTGATCTTTTCCATATTGTGTTTTCTACATTTTGTATTCTTGCTGGCCTTACACATTCAGTTGCATACCTTAACTTCTTAGAGTAAAAATTGTAGACCGAGTCCATAATAATGGGTGTACAAATGCCTAAAGTCAGGGATAGAGTTTGAATATTGTTCTTATAAACTTAGAAAGTTGATTAACAGGTGTTGCATTAACATGCATTTTCTAAAGGATATGAAGGCATTAGAATCTCAGTTGTCTGCCATTATTTAATGAGTTCAAATTTTAATAATTTGCCGGAAAACTGCAAATTTTAAGAGGAGCAGACCAAAAAATGACACAAAAATATGAGCAATCTGCATATCTCTGAGAAGTAAAGAGGTTATTAAAAAGCAGAAGAAATAATTGGAAAATAAAAGAAATAAAGAATTGTTTACCTTATTACGTGATTTGTCTAGGTTTGTGTACAAGAGAGGCACAAATCTGAAGGATTTTTAGAACATAATAATGATTTTGTTTTGTAGACAACTCAAAAATGAATGGAACCTACAGATATGTTATGTGTATCTACTGCGATACATTATCAATGCTTTATTGTTGAATTTAGTCCAACTTAATAAAGGATTTGGGGCTAAGACACAGTACATGTGTAACTTGACAGAAATCACATAGTTAGAAGCCTTTCGTGTGATGCATTTTATGTGAGAAAGAGGAAAAAACTTTCCCACAGAATATATGAGCAAGGCTTTGGAAAACCTGGTACTTAACTGTCCAGAAAATAGATGTTGGTCCAGTGGCATTAACAACTACACAGAATCCAAGAAGTTCTGGGTTCAACCCTCCAGACAAAGGCCAATGTTTTCCTTTCCTTTTGAGTTGTCTATGCTATGCACAGTCACATGATAATAATGCTCTGTTTAAGCACACTGTAGTTTTTGCCAGTTTAAGAGGTTTGATTTCTGTCATTCATCATGTTCAGATGGATGCAAAGCACGGCAGCATCTGAATGATGTTGACATCTTTAACTGTAAACCAAACATCCCGTCAGTCTGAATGTACATATTAACATCAAACGTCTTTTTAAACTCAGACCCTGAAATGATATGCTGGATATCAATTTACACTGTTTATTTCATTGTTTTATTTTACTATTTGATCATTTTTAACTTTCAGTAGTTATAACAGTCTTTTATTGTCTGTGCCTAGTTTCACACACAAGTTGATTTTTTTTTTACCATTTTAATATTGTTTCACTGTTCCCTTGCTTTGGTCAGCGTTTTAATTTATTTTAGATCAATATTAATTTAAGTAATAATTGTTGGTTTCATTCACTGCTTCATGATTGGTCACCTCAAGATTTTAACCATTGCTTTTCATATTGGCTATTATCTTATTTCACTTATTCTGAGACAGTGTTGATTGAATAGAAACAAAAATGTTCAGATTTGTGCTCACAATGTCCATGGACTTATTTGTGTTTTGCAGTATTAATATATTTTGTGTTTTTATCAGCTTTATATTCCTTCTTTCTTCTGCTATATTTTGATCTTTTCTTTACTGTGATTTCAATATTTCTGTACTTTGTATTATTGTTGTTTATGTGGACCTTAGGACAACTTCATTGAATACGTTTCATTGTGGCAAACGGATTCCTTTCTGCATGCATCCATGTCAAGTTCCTTATTTGTTTAGCATTTTACATAATATAGAGTATTGTTGCCTGCAGGAGATCTAGTGACACCGTAAAATATGTTGTAAAATGCTTCTTACAAGGTATTTAATGTCTGAGAGACTTCAGATCCCCTCCTAAATGACCAAGACAGCACAGAGTAAGAGTGAGAGCTGGAAAGGGGACATAGAAACTTGTGCTGTTCCAAGGATAGATTTCTAAAATGACTCAATCTCATGAAGATGCAATCATGTATGGATCCCTGCCACAGGTTCCCCACCTTGTTTGTGGTTGAGTACTAGACTTGGGTCTCAGATGCTTCACTTCATCCTTGGTCAAAACCTGTCTCAAGCATTACTAGCACTTGGCTTCGTCTTATCTTTGGTGGTCATTCACATGCCCATCTCCACTCACTGGTCATTGTGGAGATGTCAGACAAGATCAGTGGACTTTAGTCTTTAACAAACTAATGTTAGTTGTCCCCAGTAGTTTTATTCATACATTTTCCTTTAAGATGGCTACTATCGAATCCATCTTATATTGGTGTCACTGCACTGGCTCCTTTTCACCACTTTCATTGACATCTGTCTTGCTGATGTCTTATTTTCACATTTCAGCTCTGTTGGCAGCAGTGTGATAGGGGTCAGTACCCCCAGATACCTGCCACACCTTCTTCAGCAGTGCATATGCTAATTCTTTTTTCCAGAAGGTTATGCAAGGAGGTTTCTACCCTACCTCAATTTTACAGGGGTGCAGATCTTGTATGGCAAGGTTCTGGCTTCTATTCAAGCCACTAACTCTGTCAGGGCTTTTTCTTCTCAGAAGTCTACCTATCTGCCTCATCTGTACTCACCGAATCTGCCACTTTTCAGGTTTTCTTTAACACAGGTAGGGGGCCTACATCCCTCAACCCTGCATATGTGACTTAGATATTAACTTTTTATCTAAAGAGACAGCAGAGTCTAAGTCATGTCATGCTAGCAAAAGACCAAAGAAAAAACTGTTGAAAACCGAACAGCCATGGGAATCTGACACAATTTCAGAGGGCCTAGACAGAGAAGAGGAAGTAGCTTCTTTCTCATCAACTCTTAGTGACCTCAAGGACAGATTTTAAATATTGCTGTTATTAACACAGATTATTTACTTGCAAGAGAAGGGCATGCCTACTGATTCCCTTCCTTCCTCACAGAGGAAGCTTTAAAATGCATGCTGGGTCAAAGAGTATAGTGGATAGTTTTAAAGATACAGTCCAACAAAGCCAGAACACCCTGATGCTATGGTCCCAGTCTCTAGGAAAGTGGACCATATTTTCTGCCCCCAGGGAGTACTCTGTCTGAATGGAGAACACCAAACTGGATGTGATGGTATATGGAATGGTCCTAGACAAGATGTCCACTCTCATTCTCTAGATGTCCATCCACATTTATATATGTTTATAAGCATATTATTGCACACATTTTAAGTTAGTTGAAAATACACCTTTAAGGGGGTGGAATATATTCAAGTTAATGACTTTTTGCTAATTATTAGGGGTGTACTGTGAATTGGCTTTGGAAATGTATTCTGATGAAGTTTCTATTTGGGAAACGAAAAGTACTTTAATAAAACTACTTTGGAGTGGATTCTGGATTTGGTTCCTTTGTGTTTGTTATTTTTATAAGTTTTATAGCCTCATTATTTTTGGAAGTAAATGATTATTTCCAAGATTTTAACAAAATAACTAGTCCTGATAGAACCATGGTATGTATTGCTTCTTTGCAGTCCTAAGCAGTTCTGAGTTGAAAGATTTCTATTAAACCTAAGACAGAAGAATTTGCAAGCTGTAAATCCTATCAGTGCATACCTCATACCTAGTCTTTCAAATCACTATAATATTCATGTATATCAATTTTTCCTTCATACCTAAGGGAGCTACTGAAACCAACCTCATTCACTCTGTACATTTACCAGTCTTCAGTCTCAGCTTCTCTATGGAGAACAATACTTTGCATTAATGGCTGTACATAGACAACTCAGATTCTTTGTGGATATAACCAAATACATTAGAAAAGATCTTCAGCTATTCATATCCTTTTATAAAAAGAAGCTTGGATAGAAGGTATTGAAGGTGACTTTAGCTAAGTGGTTGAATGATGACATTAAAATTTGCTATATAAAATAATGGTTAAGGTGTTTGCCTTACAAACACAATGTGCAGGGTTTGAGTCTCACAAGGGATAATTGGCTAGGCTTAAAATGGCTCGCCAGGGCAGTTAGCCTAGTACTAATCTATGAATCTATGAATATAGGCACATTCTGCTTGAGCAGTGGCTACCTCTCAATCATTTTTCCAAAATGATTATATTTGTGGTTGTGATATTAAGATTTAAGCCTTCATTTGAGACCACAAAAATCAGAGATGCATTTCCATGAGAGAGAGAGAGGACCCAGAATATTAGTTTGGAACTCTGTCATGTTATTAAGGAGGATTGACATCTACTATATACAACATTTATGGTTGCCATAATGATAGATCTGGAAATGCAAGTTTATTCACATTTATTAACACTCCCACCCTCCTTCTCCCTCTTTTTGATGACTTAATCGAGAGGCTTGTGTTTACCTTTGTCTGTTTTGCATGACGTACTAGATATTTGGGGTCTATATTAGAACACCGAATGTTCAAAATTTCGAGTGTTCTAATATCGACCCATTTTCAGCGAACGCTGAAAATATCGAAGAAACAGAAAACCAAATTTTTTCCAAGGGAAAAAATTCAGTTGTTTGTTTCTGTTGCTTCGGTATTTTCAGTGCTGTGGTGGAAAGTTATGGGTCGGGTTCAGGTAAGTGTGCAATTGTGTGGACGCGAGGGTTAGGGCGGGTTAGGTGAGTTAGGGTTAGTGCGCGGGTCAGGTAAGTGTGCGATTGTGTGGATGTTAGGGTTAGGGCGGGGTAGGTGTGTTAGGGTTAGGGCGCGGGTGAGGTGACTGTGCGATAGTGACAGACCTTAGGGTTAGGGTTTGGGTTAAGGTAAGTGGATAGTGGTGTATGCATAGTTTAGTGTAGGGTTAGGTGTAAGAGTTTAGGTGTATGTGTGTAGATTACTGTTTGTTTGGTGTGCTTGTGTTGTGTGTATGTGTTTTGGAACAGCAAATTTTTTCCCTAGGAAAAAATTTGCTGCTCTGAATGTTCAATGTTTTAAATTTTCGATTCATAGGGTTCAATAGTGCATTATTAGTAAAAAGAAGGGACTTGGCACCCTGAGAAAGTTTTAGATATTGAGCTGTGTTAAGGTCTGACAGCATTTGGTCTACTGTTAATGAGGGTGGACCTGCTTATCTAGGCCTGTGGTGATGTAAGCACATAACTTTCAGTTGTAACTTTTTGCAGTAGAAAATTTTGAAAGTAGACACCATCAGCTATAATCAACTGGACTTTTCACTCAACAATCCCTTTAATTTGCCTTCATTAACAAATTTTGATAGTGTATATTCATGTAATGGAGAAGTAACTCAGGGGCAAAGTTGAAACTAACATTTGAGTTATTAATGATAGGCTGCCCTACATCTGTCCTAACAGCAATGCTCAAAACTTACAGAGATATGCCGAGAGCTTAACTGAGATTCTAACTAGGGAACGATTCAGACTGATAACCTATGCAGCATTGTATGAAAAATAACCTCCCAGTTTATGTTACCCTGTGTCAAGACTGACTTGTCAGTTACTGCTGAAATGAGAACTAAGTTGTCTTTTTTGTTTTGTTTTATACTGACTAATAAAGCATCAACATACTCAAGTAAAAGATCTCAGAGTTGAGAGGTCACACAACTCTTTCTGAAACTGGTCAGCTGAACTTGTTATGAGCAGTTCTGGAACATCTGTCCTTCTGACTACATTTTCCATTTCTTTTGATATGAGAGAACCACACTCTGTTAAGTAAAATGAAAAGTGTACATAATACATAAAGCAAATGATGACGTGTTCATTTTGAGAGCATTAATAATCCCCATTGGTGAAAGTAGAAGTTTGGGTCTTCTACCAAATTCTGAAAGTATTTTACTTCTTAAGTTATCAAACATTTAAAATGTATAATGCTAGTATGAAGACTTTGATAAATGCCAAAATACTTAATACTGTGGGAGTTCCAACCAATACGAAGATGAGTTATATTATATACAGTTAGTTGAGAACGCAAGAGAAGCATATATTCCTCTTATAGCTACAGAATTCACTGTATGCATCAATAATTCCAGGTGTAGTGAGTGAAACTGCCAGAGAGCTATGGGTGGATGATGCTATCTACATAAGATGAAAGTTATAAGAGGATATCTCCTGGGGCTATGCGGCTAACTTGTAATTGAAGAGAATAATGGGGTCCCTTTTTTAGTTTCAGATCTAAGTAAGAACAGAGTAGAAACACTATGCTAGCCTTTACTTCAGCGACTGGCACACAGCATGATCTTTTTACCCACTTGATAGATGGAATAAGAAAACTTATCGTCCCAAGTGTGGGTAACAGTAAAAACAATTCACACAGGTAACATATTTCTGAACATCAGCTGTGATCAGTTTGCACTGAAAGTTTGCTTTGGAGGATTTTACTAGTTCTCTTGCTTGTTCAGGTTAAGGAGAGATAGGTTTAGACATATGTGCCAGTTCCTGTGGAGGGGGAGGGGGATGTGAAGAAGCTGTTTATACCTTCCCACAGGAGGTTGTAATCAGCTTTGGAGAAGTTTTTTTGTTTGACCCTAGCTGGGGGTTGGAGAGATTATGTATCACTGGGTCTACACTTAGGGAAGGTGCTGTCTATAATGTAATTAGCAGGGATGTTAGTTTTCACAAAGGCAATAATAATGCATTTTTTTTTTTTGCATTTAGCTTTAATCCGTGGCTTTGGCACCAACCATTTGTCTGTGTTAACCCTGTCTGTAGTATATTAATATCATTGGGGGGGACAGTGATTGATCCCAATTTGTAATTGTCAGTGAACTTGGTCAGCCACAGGCTGTCCAAGTTTGCCTGGACTTATGAGAAATAAATTCTGAACAGTAAGAGGCCCAGCACAGAACTCTGTGCTATGCCACTGGTGATTGGTCTTTTGCTAGAGGTGATTTGGTAATATGGTGGGATATAACTTAGCAGTAAGCACTCTAGGTAAGAAAAAATCATAGAGCAAGAAAATGTCTATCTGACACTGTACCATGCATTATGATGCCATCAAAGTGGCTGCCTTGTTCTACCTTGTATGATACATCATTCTGAATTTTGTAGCAGTGACTAGGAGTTGGTTAGAGAAAGATTTGTACTCTGCACTTCTTCATCTGACAAAGTGAGGAGATCAGCCATTAAACAAACCTTCATGGGGCTCCAAAAATGAAGAGAAATTATATTTAACCTTGTACAGAACATCTTGCCCGTCTCTAGAACTGTGAGGGTCTATATTACATTATTGAATTGTCACAATATTGAAAACGTAATATTCAATCCTGAAATATCGAAGTGCAACTACATCGAACGCTACAAAGAAAGAAACTCATAATATCGAAAAGTTATACTTGGCCCACTTCTCAACCCGTGCCTGTGTCTGATTAATTATTCATAAAACGTAAGAAAAGAGAACACCCCATATACTGTGAGCAACACAAACATCTGTTTCCAAAAGTAATAGTGTTAGGAAAAGAAATGTGACAACCAGTCAGTCATCAGTCAGTTATTTACACCATGAGAGTGTCTGATTTGGCACTACTATAAAATAGAGAAAAATAAAAGTATTGCACTCTCTGCAACTGTTCCCTCAGTACAAAACCAAACTACATTATGGGAATGTACTCCCTAAAACTGTTCCCTCAGTATAAAACAAAACTACATTATGGGAATGCACTCTCTGAAACTGTTCCCTCAGTATAAAACCAAAGTACATTACGGGAATCCTCTGGTTTACTATCTAACCGCACTGGTTTTGAATTCTGTCATATAATGGTAAATAGAATCAAAGGGAAAACAAATGATTTGTTCAAATGAAATACCGCAAGTCTGTACATCTGTAGGCCACTACACTTTCAATAACATAGCTATGGCAGATATAAAATCAAGAGTAGAACTAACCCTAACCCTAATAAATATTTAATTACAAAGACGTACTTTAATGACTGTGACGCCAATTCGTATATGCGTCGTAAGTCATTTAATTCCACTGGGCCAACTATTACACTTCAACAAGCAGAATTTCGACATCTTCAGACTTTGACAAACTTGCACTTCCATATTTCAGGGTCAACTATTACGTTTTCGATATTCTGACAATTCGATAACATAATATAGACCCGAACTGTGACATTTGGTGATAAAAGGGTGAGGTACAGCTTGTGGACTGTCTCACTGTTGAAAGGAGTGCTATGCTTAGATATTATGTAAGTTGATGTTTAATAAGAAGGCCCCACAGTTTTCAAAAAAAATTTTACAGAAAAGTTACAGGGGTCTTTCCCCCAATCTGTGGCAAGATAAGAATAAAAAAACCCAAAAAAACAGATTAGCATAGGACTTACTGTCCCTGCCAGTGGAGAATCATAGGATCATAGGAGATTACTAGGCTATTGACCCCAAGGTCATTTTAAGCCTAGCCATTTCATCCCAATGTAATACCATAGAAGTGCTAGTTAATACCCAAGATTACATTTAGTGATAATTGCCCATGTCCAGGAGGGTTGTAGGCACTATCCCTGGTAAGAATTTACAGTGCCCCATCCACTCATCCAGGTTCCTTTTGAACAGTGTCATAGAGGTGCTCTGTTTCACATGAATTGGCAGCCTATTCCAAAGATGCATCAGCCACTGGGAGATAAATCTGTCCCTCCAGCATGTCTTATTTAAGTCACAGGCCATATTTAGTTCCCTAGAACTGATAGGCCTAGTTCAATTTGATTTATGGATATGCAGCAAGTTCATTAGGTTTGGGTCTTGGATTGTTCTGTAGGCCAGGCACAAGTCTCTCCTAAGAAGTTTATACAATACGGAGTATAGTGACAGGGATTTTAGTCAGTCTGTGTAAGGCACATGCTGGAGCCCCTTGATATTCTTTGTTAGAAACCTCTGAGGTCTCCCTAATTGTTGCAGGTGTTTAGTATGGTACATGCCAAATGGGACATTATACTCAGTTATGGGCTGGATAAGTACAGAGTATGGGGGGGGGGGTTATAACTTCTTTACTAATCAAGTGTGCTACATAGAAAGCTTTCCTTACTACAGTAGACATATTATGGTCAAAGTTAAGGTCACAGTCAACTTGTGATCCCAGGTCCCTTACCACTTCATGGGTACTTAGGGTATTGTTGTTGATTTGATAGTGTGAGGGAACATTGTGCTGAAGAAAATTATGATACGTTTCTTTGCATTCACTTTCAGACTATGACTAATACACCAGTTGTTGGTCTGAGTGAGACCCTCCTGGAGTATACTGACATAATATCGGGATTCAATGACTGCACCTAGTTTGCAGTCATCTGCAAACTTGGTCAGCCACAACACCTTAGTTTTGACCTGAACTTCTGAAAAGTATATACCAAACAGTAGGGGGCCCAGCACTGACCCCTGTGGCACCCCACTGGTAACAGGTTTGCTGGTTGAAGTGGCGTCACCCATTTTGTTAGTGTGTGTCTGGTTTGTGAGTCAGTTGGCAACCTATCTTACAACAAAGAGGTTTACATTCAGTTTGCTAAGTTTATAGGTAATGCCTGAATGTGGGATTGTGTTGAAAGCCTTTGCCAGGTTTAGGTATGCTGGGTGCACAGATTTGCCTTGGTCAATGGCCTTGGTAACAGTTTTAAAGAAATCCATTAATTAACAGGCTGGATCTGCCCTTCATGAAGCCAAATTGGGTAGGATCCAGGGTTTGGAGGTAACCTATGTCTTTATTTATGAGGTCCATAATGATACGTTCCATGGCCTTACAGATGATGCTGGTCAGTCTTATGGGTCTGTAATTCCCTGGGTCTGTTGCTAGGCCACCTTTGTGGAGGGGGAATAACTGTTGCTGTTCTCCATTCCACAGGAATAAAGCCTGTGGTTACCCTATGATTGAAAAGGGTACTTAGTGGTGATGCTAGTTCATGCTTTAGCCTGTTTAGAAGACAGCTTGGGATGTCATCTGATCCCATAGAGGCTGTGTTTTTTGCCTTGGACAAGGCTTTGAGGACCTGCTCTTCAGATACGTAGGGTGGGGGAAGGTTTGTTGTAAGTTAGGAGGGGATAAGGAAGTGAAATGTTTACCAAACCTATCTGCTAGCAGGTTTGCTATCTCTGTGGGGTCAGTGTGTGTGATACCCTTGCCAACTAGTTCTGCACATTCTTGGGTCCTACCCATTAGGTTATGTACATAGCTGTAAAAGGCCTTATGGTTATCCTTGGCTATACTTGCTAAATTTCTCTCAAAGGAGCCCTTGGAGGATTTGACAAGTAGTCTTATTTGTCTGTTGAGGTTGAGGAGGGTGCTTTTGCATTATTGGGGCCTTGCGTTTTTTTTCTTGGACAGCAACTTTTTGCATTTGTTGTAAAGTTTGTTGATGCTGGATGTCCACCATAGCAGCTTGTTTTTACTTGGGGCTCTGGCTTTGATTCTTTCTGGTATGACTGAGTTTAAACACTTATGCAAGTGATTATACGAGGCTTTAGTTTAAGCTTCGGCATAGTTACCACTTCCATCTTGGGGTGGGGCTTGGAATGCATTTATACCTTCACCTAGGAGTGTATAGTTTGCCTTGGTGAAGTTTTTAGTCTGATTTCACCCTTTGTGAGTTCTGGTGTTTGTGCCAGCTCAAAGGTGATTGATTTGTGGTCAGTTTTAACTAATGAGGGTCCAACAGTTGCAGCAGTGCATCTGTTTGACATGTTGGTGAGGATCAGATCCAGAATGTTTGTTCCCCTTGTCAGGGTATGGGCAATTTGTTCCAGAGCATTTGAATTAAAAAGTCAAGAAACCTTTGCAATAGCGAGTTAGAGCTAGTGTAGTGTTCCCAGTTGATAGTGGGATAATTGAAATCCCCCATAACCAGTGTGTTTGGTAAAATTTGGATTGTCTCTAGTTTGGTCAAGTTGGCTTTGTGGGTGTCATGACCCATAGAAGGGGGATCTATAACTGGCTATGACTTGAATGGAGATCTTACCCACTGCAACCTGGACCTGGAGAAATTCCATAGAGTTGTCCAGTCTAACTAGACAGAAGGTGAATTTATGCCTAATATAGATTGAAACACTGCCCCCTTTGGTTTTTACACATTCATTTTTCAGTCTAAAGTTGTGGAAGGCATTGTAGCCTTGCAAGGCCGGGGTACTCTCTGAGGCCTTGAACCAGGTTTCTGTGACTGCACAGACATCTACATCTTCTAGTGATAGAAGTGCTTCCAAAGAGTGCAGTTTTTGGTTTAAGCTCCTAGCATTTAGCAGCATGACTCTTATTTTGTTTTGATTGGTTAATTTCACATTGGTAGTGTTGTTTTCAAGACCTTGCCTAAAAAGGCACTATGGGGGAGGCAAGAGCCTTTGCCAGCAGCAGAAAGCCTAGAGGCTCCAGGTGTAAATCGGCTCTGGCAAAGCAGTGAGGTTTGTCGACCATGGCTTCCCAGGCTGACAGGAACTGGATCCCCTTTGTATGACACCAAAAACTGAGCCAATGATTGTGGCATCATTCCAGGTGAGGGTAGCGTACTGCTCAAGGCTAGGGATATATCTGCCTGGGACACATACGAGAGCTCAACCATGTCTTTCTTCATATAGCCAGGTGAGGTACATCTCTGGTCATTCACACCAACATGAACTATGACAGAGTCATAACGGTAGTTGCTGCAAAGAGACCTGAGTGCATGTGTGATCTGATGAATCCTGGCACCGGAGCGACAGCTGACCAGGACTTTCTCCTTTTCCAACCTGTTGAGTGGGACATCAATGTGTCTCACTATTGAGTCTCCAATGACAAGAAAATTTGTTTTTTGAGTGTTACACCTTATTGGCTTGATGGGTGAGACACTGGTGTTGGTATGTGTCATGGGTGCTGTGGGGACTGTGTTAGTTGTAGAAGTCTTGTGTTTTGGAGATTTCTGGTGTTTTGATAAGTTTTTTGAGAGAACCTCCACGTATGTGGATTACGTATTTGATGCATACTATGTGTGTGAGTAGTGGTATGTGTATGAGTAGTGGTACTATGAGCATATGTAGTGGTGGATGAGTTGACAATCTTCTCCACGTTACTGTTTTGAGTGAGAGAGAGAGAGGCAGCATTGGTTCTGGATTACTGGTGTAACTACATCTCTCTCACTCTGTACTACCGTGTGTTATTAGTAGAGGGTTGTCTGTGTACATGCGGAAATTGCTACACTGCCTCAAGAGACCTAAGTCAACAAGGATGGCAGGAGAAACAAGGGTAGTCCAACTGTCCGTAATGCTAGGTTGAAGACTCTTGTTACTAGGGGGTGGCTATTCAGAATCAGTCATGGAGGAACTCAGTAGATGGATATTTCTGCCCGGGTTTTAAGGAAAATTTGTTTAATTTAATTGTCCGGCTTTGGTACACAACTGTTTGGCAGTGCGCAGTGCTGCATGATGTGCAAAGATTTTTCCTGCTCAAATACAGGGCCTAAATACCAGAAGCTAATGTTCATAAGGGTCATTTGCATATATCCCATGTGCCTCTGTCACAGGAGGTTTGGGAGGTCACTCGTTTGAAGTTCTAGCTTGGCTGGAGTTTTCATTTAGTTTTTTCTGATTGTTTTTTTCAGTGTGACCTTCTAACTCTTGTTTTAATTTGTTATTTGGGATATTTTGCAGTCTCCCTAATGATAATGGACATCAGCTGGGTATAACAACGCTGTGTTTCTTATGCTTAGTCAAACATTCTGTTTATGCTATGCTAATCAGGTCATAACAAGGCCAAAATATGCATATTTATAGTTAGTGGGGTTTGGCTTTATTGCCCTGAGATTGTTCATTAAAATGACTTCAATTGTAAAAGTCATGGGCAATCAGAATTGCCATATAGCTGAAACATCTGATGTTCATTTGCTTTTTTTCTGATTGTTTTTTCAGTGTTACCTTCTACCTCTTTTTTTTTTAAGAAACTATAAACTTGGGAAAAAAACTTAGATTTTAAAAAGACCAATGAGGATGCTTATTCCAAGCCCTAGACTGGCCTCCCTTTACCAGACATGTCCTAATCAGCACAATTCTCTCACAAAAGTGCAGATAGTCCCCTTCCAATTCAAGAATGGCCTGGAAAACGTGATCAGAACAACAGACTACTACACATAGTTACAGAAGCAGCAAGTCTGTATCTGGACTATGCTATGGCTACTAGCTATCCTAGTTTCAGCAGAAAATACTAGAGAATGTTTAAAACAGCAGAAAAATAGCAGTGAGACACTAAAAAATTTTTAAAACAGCAGAAAAGCATCAAAGAGGCTCTAAAGAATGTTTTAAACAGTTAACAGATCAGTTATTTAAACACTGCTTGGCAGGAAAACCAGAGCAAGCAGTACAGATAGCTTAAAAACAGTGAAAATACCAGTAAATACTTAACTAACAGTGAAACTAACAAAAACGCATTGTAAACAGTGAAAGCAGCAATAAAATTTAACAGGCACAGTAAAACAGACAATTGCAGTACAACAGTGTAGAAAGGAAGACTTAGGCTTTCAGATTTTGAATTATATAGCAGGCAGGAAGATGTAAGATCTTGCTAGATTTTATCATGAGTACCTTTCATTTTTTAAGTCCATTCTGCTGGCACAGCTGAGGGCACATCAAAATTCTATGAAACCTTTAAAAAAGCAGACAGATACTTTATAAATAACCTAGAGATTGTGGGTATATCCCTTAAAATATTATATGGACCTTTTCAGGAAAACAGCGCAATGAATTGATTGGAAAAGTTAATTCCCTTATGGACCTTCAGAGGATTTAATACGCATTCCCCACTTATTCATAAAAGCTTAGTACAGTATCCTATATTAAGTTACTGGGAACAGTTACTTAGCGGGGTATAACAATGGAATGGTAGGAGTGCACAAGGAAATTTGATGTAAGAAACTCATATAAACTCCCCTATGATAGATTACTGGGCATATTCCAAAGGAAAAAAACTTAGGTAAATTTTAAAAGGCAGGGTTAACCCTGCAGTTTACAGTGTTGGGCACATGCAAAGGCAGAGACATGCAACTCTAAGGGAGTGGTCACCATGCTTTATAGAATATTCATAGGGAGACAGACCCTGTTAACTAATAACTGGAACAGTAGGGAAATAGGGCAGTAAACAGAAAAGCATACACAAAGAAACAGAAAGAGAAATAGGCACATTGTAACACAACAGACATGAAAAAAATAATGTTGCTGCCTAAATATGCTGGTACCTCAAGACAATACCACTTTTTGGGGGTGGCAGTGCATGTTCAAATACTTTTATATACATACTAATTATCCAGGTGCAGTGCATGTTCAAATACTTTTATATACATACTAAGTTATCCAGGGTGTAAGCCCTCATTACTGGAAATGCAATCAGGAAGACAATTGGAACATGGAGACTCATTTTTTGGGAGTGTGCAGGCATAAATGGGTTTGAAAGCAGAGTTACAAAAGATGCATGAGAAGTTATGCTTGCTATAATAAAGTTTCACCAGCATTATTCCTGACTGGGTTTGCATTTGACACTACAGTGAGCCTAAAAGGAAATATTTTTGGTTTGATGATATTATTGGGGGACGAGTTAATCACACATAACTAGAAAGTGAAGGATGGATGGTGTAAGGAAGACATACATTATCTGTTGAGAGAGCTATGAGTTGGAGACAGTGACAGAAAGTAGGCAGACTTAGAAAAAGGTTAGGAAAGTGGTCAGCCTGGACTCAATAACTTACTAATCTTGAGAAGGGATATTGATTAATAGAACTGATGATAATTTTGAGTATTTATTAAGATGCTTGTGAAATCTTATTTATTAGACCCAAGATGCCCTGGATACTTGTATATAGCTGTATTTTTGTTATACGTGTTTTTCTTCAAGTTAGTAGCTAAATCACTATTATGAAGAATTTAATGAACTTCTTATTTTAAAAGAAAAGAAGTTATGGGAGTCTATGCTTCTTTTTCAGGTAAACCAAATTTATTAAGTTATTCTTTCATGTGTGACTGTCAAGTTCTACTGTTTTGTACTTGATATTTTTGATTTTATTTTTCATTTCATTACAGTCATTTTCACATTTGGGGGTTCAGTTCTTAGTGATACCAGTTTTTCTGTTCACTGTTAAAATTTTTGGTCCCTCTTTGCAATTCTGACCTGGGTAAGTGAGGTTTCTACACAGCTTTTATCACTTGGGCATTCTGGTACTGACTTTTCAGGAGAAAGTAGTGGAGAGTGCTGCAGATAGGTCTGGCACATTTCAAAACAGGATTCATTAGTAGCCATTCCTCTTATTTCTATAGTCATTTAATTACTATAACTGCAGATGGAAGAATGATGCAGTCTGCTCAAATATAGATGGAGAACAAATTATATCTTTTCAACTTAGTAAAACTTGATTAAGTGAGCTAAGACTGCTAGTATAGCTGTCAACTTCATTACTCAAAAATAATGCTGGACAAAGGCCGAAAATAAGGGACAACTTTTAATTATTCTTCTAATTCAATTAGAAATACAGCAGCACACAAGCCCAATATTCTTAGTTATTGCTCAAAAATGTTAAGGGTATATCCGTGAAGTCTGAGAGTGAACATATCTAGCCAATGATTCATGGAAGCCATTTACGTTAATGCGTGCTGTCCACAATTTACTGTAAAGAAATTAAGTATAGTGAAATATAAATGACAAACTGTGTAAAACAGTGTATGCTATGAAGTGTGTAAATGATAAATTGCATAAAACAGTGTATGCTAATGAAATATTCTTGTGATTCATAGTCAAACTATCCATTATTGAGGACATGATTGTAAAAAACATCAGTGCACATCTTGTATCTACTTTGCAATCCACAAACCATGCATGCACAAGCACTTAAATAGCACAAAATTAATTATTACTACCAGCAACCCCTTCAGTAGTTTGTTCAAATAGGCAGAAGCACTCAAATGACATAAATTTCCCCCATCAATCCCTTCAGTAGTTTGACCATATATTCACCAACAGTAAATGACAGCAAATAAAAGTATTTTCTCCATCAGTTCTTTCAGTAGTTTGTCCATATATGCACGAGCACTAAAATGACAATAAAACGAACATTTCTTGAAATAAAGTCAATAATTTTACATTTTTCCCTTCCAGTCAGCTAATTAATTTTACCCCTCACTCCAGTATTCCTCCAGTAAATGGGTACTTATTCATGTAAGTTCAGGGTCCTTTACATGTGTTTTGTATGTAAATGAAGGCCTGATATGTTCAGCTCTATGAATCGTAGTTATATGCCAAAATGTCAGGTGCCTTATCCTTGTAACAGCTCTCCTCCTAATGCTTAAGTCTTAAGTACCTTATACTTTTGTCATAGATTGACGTGTTTAACCAAATGCCTCCATGATTCCGTAGTCAGTGCCAAAGACCGTAGATGACTTTATTTACATAAAGACATGGTGCCGCTCTTCACGGTTTGATGCTATGCAGCATCGGAGGGCAGGGCTATGAATACTGCCCAAAGTTTTGCATCAACATGCGTGTTCTTATAAATAAGAAATATGAAATTCTAATGTTTGACATTACTGCTGATTACATTATTGACGGATTGTAATCCTTAGTTATTTACCAGAAAATAAAGGAAAAATTATGAGGACAGGGCAAGAAGGGGTTGGCATAACAGTCAAAGTGTGTTCCTCACAGACACAAGGTAAAAGGTTTGATTCTCACCTTGGAGGGAAATTAGCTAAGTTTAAAATAGGTCACAAGGACAGCTAGCCTAGTACTTACCAATGATCCTATAAAAATATGAAATAAAATCAGGGACTTTCGTCAAAATTAAGGATAGCTGAGAACTGGGGATACACAAGCCAGTGCATTTCTTTGTGCTGGTCCCAAGCCCGGATAAATGGGGAGGGTTGCATCAGGAAGGGCATCCGGCATAAAACTTCACCAAATAATTCATGCGGACACCAATAATTATTTCCATACCAGATCGGTCGAGGCCCGGGTTAACAACAACCGCCACCAGTACTGTTAGCCAACAGGGCTACTGTTGGCCGAAGGAGGAGATGAGGTGAAAGGCATGACTGAAGGCAGGAAGAGCAGAGAAAGGCTAGGACTGTGGTAGTGAGGGTCGGAATTTTGAATGTTGGCAGTATGACTGGTATAGGGAGAGAGCTAGCTGATATGATGGACAGAAGGAAGGTTGGTATATTGTGTGCGCAAGAGACCAGATGGAAGGGGAGTAAGGCTAGGTGTATCAGAGGCGGGTTCAAATTGTTTTATCATGGTGTGGATGGGAGGGGAAATGGCGTAGGAGTTATCCTGAAGGAACAATATGCTAAGAGTGTTTTGGAGGTGAAAAGAGTGTCAGATAGAGTGATGTTTATGAAGCTGGAAATTGATGGTGTAATGATGAATGTTGTTAGTGCATATGCTCCACAAGCTGGGTGTGCGATGGATGAGAAAGAAAAATTTTGGAGTGAGTTGGATGAAGTGGTGATGACTGTACTCAAGGGTGAGAGAGTGGTGATTGGAGCAGATTTCAATGGGCATGTTGGTGAAGGGAACAGAGGGGATGAGGAAGTGATGGGTAGGTATGGTGTTAAACAAAGGAATGCAGAAGGTCAGATGGTAGTGGATTTTGTGAAAAGGATGGACATGGCTATGGTGAATACGTATTTTAACAAGAGGGAGGAGCATAGGGTGACATACAAGAGTGGAGGAAGATGCACACAGGTGGATTACATCTTATGTAGGAGGGCCAGTTTGAAGGAGATTGGAGACTATAAAGTGGTGACCGGGGAAAGTGTAGTTAGGCAGCATAGGATGGTGGTTTGTAGGATGACTTTGGTGATCAAGAAGAGGAGGAGGAGTGTGAGGGCAGTACCAAGGATCAAATGGTGGAAACTGAAAAAGGGTAATTGTGAGGTGGAGTTCAGGGATGAGTTAAGACAGGCAATGGGTGGCAGTGAAGAGTTACCGAATAGCTGGGTAACTACAGCAGAGCTAGTAAGGGAGACGGCTAGAAAGGTGCTTGGTATGACATCTGGACAGAGGAAGGACCACAAGGAGACATGGTGGTGGAATGAGGAAGTACAGGAGAGTATACAGAAAAAGAGCTTGGCAAAGAAGAAGTGGGATTATCAGAGAGATGAAGAAAGTAGACAGGAGTATAAGGAGATGAGGTGCATGGCAAAGAGAGAGGTGGCGAAGGCTAAGGATAAGGCATATGAAGAGTTGTATGAAAGGATGGACACTAAGGAGGGAGAAAAGGACCTGTACCGATTGACTAGACAGAGGGACTGAGCTAGAAAAGATGTGCAGCAGGTAAAGGTGATAAAGGATAATGAGGGAAACATACTCACAAGTGAGGAGAGTGTGTTGAAAAGATGGAAAGAGTACTTTGAGGGGTTGATGAATGAAGAGAATGAGAGGGAGAGAAGGTTGGATGATGTAGGGATAGTGAATCATGAAGTACAATGGATTAGCAAGGAGGAAGTAAGGATAGCTATGAAGAGGATGAAGAATGGAAAGGCTGTTGGTCCAGATGACATACCTGTGGAAGCATGGAGGTGTTTAAGTGAAACAGCAGTGGAGTTTTTAACCAGATTGTTTAATGAAATCTTGGAAAGTGAGAGGATGCCTGAGGAATGGAGAAAAAGTGTTTTGGTACTGATTTTTAAGAATAAGGATGATGTGCAGAACTGTAGCAACTATAGAGGGATTAAATTGATTAGTCACAGCATGACATTATGGGAAAGAGTAGTGGAAGCTAGATTAAGAAGGGACGTGATGATTAGTGATTAGCAGTATGGTTTCATGCCAGGAAAGAGCACTACAGATGCGATGTTTGCTCTGAGAGTGTTGATGGAGATGTACAGAAAAGGTCAGAAGGAGCTGCATTGTGTTTTTTTAGACTTAGACAGAGCATATGACAGGGTGCCTAGAGAGGAGTTATGGCATTGTATGAGGAAGTCGGGAGTGTCAGAGAAGTATGTAAAAGTGGTACAGGATATGTACGAGGGTAGTGTGACAGTGGTAAGGCCTGCTGTGGTTGTGACGGATGTGTTTAAGGTGGAGATGGGGTTACATCAAGCTCTGAGCCCTTTCTTATTTGCAATGGTGATGGACAGGTTGACAGACGAGATCAGGCAGGAGTCCCCATGGACTATGATATTTGCAGATGACATTGTGATCTGTAGTGAGAGTAGGGAACAGGTGGAGGAGACCCTGAAGAGATGGAGATATGCTCTAGAGAGAAAAGGAATGAAGGTCAGCAGGACTAAGACAGAATATATGTGTGTGAATGAGAGGGAGGATAGAGGAATGGTGAGGATGCAAGGAGTAGAGGTGGTGAAGGTGGATGAGTTTAAATACTTGGGATCAATAGTTCACAGTAATGGTGAGTGTGGAAGAGAGGTGAAGAAGAGAGTACAGGCAGGATGGGGTGGGTGGAGAAGAGTGTCAGGAGTGATTTGTGACAGACGAGTACCAGTAAGAGTGAAAGGGAAGGTCTACAAGAGGGTAGTGAAACCAGCTATGTTATATGGGCTGGAAACAGTGGCATTGACAAAAAAGCAGGAGTTAGAGCTGGATGTGGCAGAGTTAAAGATGTTAAGATCCTGGACAGGATTAGGAATACGTTTATTAGAGGGTCAGCCCAGGTTGAAAGATTTGGAGACAAAGCCAGAGAGTCAAGATTACGTTGGTCTGGACATGTGCTGAGGAGGGATGCTGAGTATATTGGGAAAAAGATGCTAAGGATGAAGCTACCAGGTAACAGGAAAAGAGGAAGGCCTAAGATAAGGTTTATGGATGTGGTGAGAGAGGACATGCAGGTGGTTGATGTGACAGAGCAAGATGCAGAGGACAGGAAGAAATGGAAACAGATGATCCTCTGTGGCGACCCTTAATGGGAACAGCTGAAAGAAGAAGATGATGATGATGATGATGACTATGACTAATTATATAGTAAATTGTGGAAGGTGCTATAAGAGTTGCAGATGTTACGCTGGAAATCCCAGACTGAGACATTTCTTACTGAAAAGGCGCTGCGGCTAGAGAATAAAACACTTTAAAGTACAAATCACAAATGGTAGGTAAGTGCTTTCGAGGTTGCCCTCTTCTTCAGACCTTAATAAAACAAATCATGTTCTAAAAGTTTAAATACTAGTAACAGCCAATAAAAGCAGACATTAACTAATGAGGCAAACCTCTGTTCTACAAAAGAGGTTTTAAAGAGACAGCATTATTCAGACCCGGTGGAACATATGCTTTAAAATCAACAATCCATCTTAGCTCAATATACTCTGTCTCATTATATAAATCTCCCTCTCTTGTGCTTTCATTAATCTTCTGTAAAACCAAAAAACTTAAAATTATGATCCATACCACATTCAGATACATGTTTGGCCAGTGCATTAGTCAATTTGTTGTTGAGTATTTCATTCAAATGCTCCAATACACTCTCTTTAGCATACGATTAGTCTTACCTATATAAAAACTACTGCATAGGTTGCCCTTAGCCTTATATACTATATTCTTGGTGCAACAGTCTGCATAAAAAGTAAACTCTATGGGCTTGGAAAACAAAGGGTGCATAACCATACACGTTGACTAGATATTACAATAAGTTTTACAAGCTTTGCAGGCATATGTGCCCATACCACATAATGAAGGAATGTAATGGTTTGAAGAAGCTTTAGTAAATTATAGAAAATTTGATAACAGGGAATTTTATTTAGTTTTAACACTAATGGAATTAGTGTTAAAAAATAATTTTCTTTTTTATGAAGGAGAATATTTCCAACAGTTGCAAGGAGTAATGATGGGTGCAAGGTGCGCCCCTACTTACGCAAATATTATACTTTCTTATTGGGAAGAAAACTATATTTTAGGATCTGAGTTTGCAAACTGTTGGAAATTGTATAAGAGGTACCTTGATGACATGTGCCTCTTATGGGGAGACACAAAAGACATTTTTTTAGAATTTATGGATGTACTGGTTTTTATATTGCAAACTTTGTGGATTAATAAACTGTTGAATTACTATGAAGGTGTGTTGTGAGCTTCATCCAGGTGCTCTTATTGTGTTTTATTTGGTTGTTTTGGTGAGAGAACTTTGTTCCTTTTTGTTGGAGATTTGGTTTTGTAAGCACGGAGTATGGAAGGAGCCTCGGCACCAGAAGGGGCTGGCCAAGTAAGGGGAGGAGAATCGGACCAAGTTAGTATCCTCATTGGCCAGCTATCACAACTGATTCAGTTGCTTACTCCCGCTAGTCAAAACGCATCCGGTTTGACATCAAGCATTCCAAGGAACCAGGAAATGCAACAAAGGATGAGAAATGGCGCAAGAAGAAACACAGCGACAATGGGTAATGGAAGGAGAATGAATAGTGGATCAGTGTCATCATGTGAGGGCTTTCCAGGCATTTTTCGTGAGGAAGAAGATAATTTGGATCACAAGAGTGGGTGAAATTCTCAGGACCAGCGTTGTAGCAATAACGGACATGTTGACTCTAACCAGATTAAAACATGGTATAAAACGGACTTTAAAACCATTTTAAGTTATAAATACTGTTTAATGGTAAAGACCAACCAGCTCTGAGTGCAGAGCAGGATGAAAATTTGACATATTTGCACAATTTGGATGTATTAAATGAATTGCTTTTTAAATATAAAAATATTGAAATGGAAAATGCATACCTCAAAGAATGTTTAAAATTAAAAATTGTACCTAAAGGGTTAAGGGTATATAAGTTTGCTAATAGAGTTGGAGAGGGTACTGATTTTCACAACGACCTAATAAATATATTTGATAATTGCAGTTTTGAGATTATTAGAGCCATTTTAAAGGAAAATGAAAGAGGAATGGAAAATATTTATAGGAAATTGGAGGATATAAATAAAAAAATAACTAATAATTTGATGTTTCTGGTGGAAAAGGAGAAGAATAAATATTATGACATTTTAGATAAAGTAGAGGGCAATATAAAGATTGCATGTGATAGGAAAAATAGGAAAACTGATAGGGATATTAGAGAGTACCAGAATAAAACGTGTTACCCTAAACCTAAGGAGACATATAGATTAAATTATAATCATGAATAGTTAAGAAATAGTAAAGAGCAAGATATATTTAATGAAGAAGGGGTGGGTGAAAATGGAAATGTATATGATGTGAATGACCCTTTAGAATTTCCCCCTTTAAGGAGGTTGGAGAGACTGAAAAACAGACCCCGACTTTCTACAACTACAACAGGGGGAGGGAGAACAACAGACAAAATCAGTGAAACAGATGGGCGAATTAGATAATAATGAAATCATATCAGAAGGAAGTAGATTCAGTATGAGAGCGTACAATATATATAATTATAGCAATGTTGACTTAACAGGCACTCATTTTAAATTACTATCTAAAGGTTTTAAGTTTATTCTAAAAAGAAAAGCTGAGATTATTAAGGTGTTGATAGATATGAAACTGTTTTTGAGGAAGAAAAATTTGGAGTTATTCTTTTCGGGGCAAGGCATGAATATAAGGGATGAAGTGGATTTAAGGAGAAAAAGCACTTTTAATCCACCTTTACATCCGCAGCTCAAAAAGTTTGAGTTTTTGATGGAAAAAGAACTAAGGGCGGAAGTAGTGAAGAACACAATAGGTTATAATTTAACTAGAGAAGAGAATATATTACTAAAGGAAACGAGTCAGAATAAAAATTTAAAAGTAATGAGACCTGACAAAGGTGGTGGAACAGTATTGATGGATAATCTCACCTATGAAGCGAAAATGATGGACATTTTGAATGATGTAACAAAATATAGGAGAGTGTCTATTAATGAAATCAACATTGCTAATAAAAATGTACAGTTGGCACTGAATGACTTACTAATAGAGGGCACAATAGATTTAAATGTTTATAATTATCTATTTGTAGAAAAACCTAGAGTGCCAACGATGTTTGGAATACCGAAAATGCATAAGAATGTATAGAATTCTCCAATGAGACCAATAGTGTCTTCAGAAAGGTGAATTACAGCCCCTCTGGCAAAATTTTTAGATAGCAAGTTAAAAGAGTTGGCATTAATGGGGCAGGGTGTAGTAAAAGACTCCTGGGACCTCTTAAGAAGTGTTAAGGCAAGCATGCATGAGGAGAATTTAATTTTTATCACAACTGATATAGTGGACCTTTTTTCATCCATACCACATAATGAAGGAATGCAATGGTTTGAAGAAGCTTTAGTGAATTATAGAAAATTTGATAACAGGGAATTTTATTTCGTTTTAACACTAATGGAATTAGTGTTAAAAATAATTTTATTTTTTATGAAGGAGAATTTTTCCAACAGTTGCAAGGAGTAGAAATGGGTGTAAGGTGCTCCCCTACTTACGCAAATATATTTTCTTATTGGGAAGAAAAGTATATTTTAGGATCTGAGTTTGCAGACTGTTGGAAATTGTATGAGGTACCTTGATGACATGTGCCTCTTATGAGTGGACACAAAAGAAACATTTTTAGAATTTATGGATGTACTGTTTTTTATATTGCAAACTTTGTGGATTAATAAACTGTTGAATTACTAAGAAGGTGTGTCATGAGCTTCATCCAGGTGCTCTTATTGTGTTTCATTTGGATATTCTTACTCACACTTATATCTAAAAAATCAGTCTCTACTTGGGAATAATGTAAAGACAATGACAAGTAAGAGATAGTATTCTCTAGGAACTGCACAAAACTTTCAAGCTCTGCCTCACTGCCATGCCAAATAAAAAAGATGGCGTACACAAAACATTTGTAAAAGGTGACATTGTTAAACATTTCACTACAAAAGACTGACTCTTTTCCCAACTGGCCAACACAATATTAGCGTATGTATTTGCACACGCTGTGCCCATGGCAAGCCCTACTGTCTAAAGAAAGTATTCATGTTCAAACAGAAATATGTTGTTCTCTAAAATCAAGTCCAGGAGGCCACAAATCATATTGACCTTAGTTGTAGAAAACCTTCTTTCTTTTGCTAAAAACTGTCTCACATTTTCAACTCCCTCATCATTAGGGATAACAGTGAACAGGGAGTTCATGTCCAGAGTAACAAAAAACACATTTTGGATTTCCATATCACCCCTGGAGCTGGCCCACATGTAAAGTTGTTCCAGAAACTGCTTACTGTCCTTTAGGACATTCTCTACAGTATCTAGAACACTTCTAAGCTGTTTTCCACATATATGGACATAGGCTCTGTAAGCCACTCCCTTCCAGATACAATAGGTCAGAGAGGGGGATTCAATGGGTCGTTGTGAACTTTGGGCAGGCCATATATAACTGGTATAGTGGGATGTTGAACAGAAAAATATGTATATAAAGAGAAATCAGTTTGATCAGTCATTAATAAATCATATACATAAAAATTCAGTATATCCATAATATCATTAATCTAGTATTTCTGTAGTATAACATAGACAGTATTGTCATAGAGCATCTCACGCATTTTACTGAAATAATCCATAGGGTCAAAAATATCTATCCCACCACCTTTGTCAGCTGGCCTGAGAGGGAGATTTATGTAATGAGACAGAGTATATCGAGCTAAGATGGACTGTTGATTTTAAAGCATATGTTCCACCGTGCCTGAATAGTGCTTCTTTTGAAGAAAAGAGGTTTGCCTCATTAGTTAATGTCTGCTTTTATTGGCTGTTACTAGTATTTAAACTTTTAGAACATGATTTGTTTTATTAAGGTCTGAGAAGAGGGAAACCTCAAAAGTGCTTATCTACCATTTGTGATTTGTACATTAAAGTGTTTTTACTCTTTAGCCGCAACGTCTTTTTATTTTATATTATAATTATTTTTTTGGGTCTGTTTGATTCCACCACTTTCTTTCTACTTACATTTCTTACTGAAACAGAATATTTTACAGGACAAGTCATATCCACTGGCAAAATAATAAAAAATGTATATATATATATATATATATATATATATATATATATATATATATATATATACATACACACAGAGAATAGCTGTTTGTATTGTCTTGTATCATATTACTACATTTGGATGAAAAAGTATAGATTTCTGCAACATCTAAGTTAGTTTTTTTGTCTTTCTAAAATATCACATGCATCATTTTTATTGTTTTCTTCACAGGACAGCTTCTCATATTAGTACTTTCCTTTTTAAAAATAGGGACAGGTGGTAACCCTTTAGGCATGCCCTACATGCCATGGGCTGTTTTAATGAATACCACTGCCATTGTGATTGGAAGTGGAACAGATGCAACTTTAACAGCTGGTCTAGTTATTCAGTACAATAAAAGTTATCTCCTTCCCTAGTTGTCCTTTTGAGCCTACATTGTTAGAAACTTTGAATTGTGACCCATCTACTTCTTTACATTAGACACAGCAAGTATATATATTATATATACACAAGCTATTCTCTAATTTCAGCTCAAACATATAGCTGGTCTACGCAGTTTCAAAAATTATTTTTTCTTATTTTATTAATGACACTATTTTATTTTAACTTGACCAGAATATGAATAGTGTGAACATGTTTAATTGTCCTCAAAAGAAATAAAATCTGCTACATGCTTTATAAAGCCAATACCAAGGTTTTAGTAATTTGACTGGTCATGGTACTATGGAAAGCATTAAATATTCATAATATGAAGTTGCCAATCATGAGCGGACAGGTGATCCACTGTGGCGACCCCTAACCGGGAAAAAAGCCGAAAGAAGAAGAAGGTAAGTACATTAGCCTTCTGCAAGTCAGGTGTATGAAGTTATCAGATAACATTTTATCTTGTCCTTAGGACCCCTCTCTCTCATTCTATCTCTCTGTTTCTCAGTCCTTGCTTATGAGGTAAATAATTTGTTTTTCCCAGAAAAAGAGACAAATCGTTCAGCTGAATTTGAAATTTAAGTCCTACTGTTACAATTTATTGTGACTCTCTCAGTGTAAATCATAAGTCTATTTTCCTTTGTAATCCTATGTACTAGGAGAAACAGTATATTGCTTTTCGTTTTAAAAGGAAGCAATAATTGTGGATTTTTACTGTTGTATAATAGTTTCTGAGTCAGGTAACTTACAAAACGGTAAATAAACTTGTTATTAAATTTCGTCAGCAGAGGGAGCAAAGCAACTGCAAAATATATGCAGGTTTACTCTGCGGGATGTTTACTGCAGGTAGTGGCCCTTGTTCACATGAATGTCTCTAAACAAATGTAAATAACATACTCAGACTCTGCAGAGACCACATTTGCAAGTATGCCCATAAAATGAGATTAAATTCATGAAATAAATTGCATCCTGTGCAATCTCGATAAGTATAATCAAAATTTTATATGATTTCCATTTCTGTATTACCTCAGACGTCAGAAAAGGATGTAGGAACTGGATGTTTGCTAAGCATATGCATTCATATCTCTTTACCCGGCAGGCAGATAAGCCCCTTATAAATAATATGCAAGTTCACATAGATGTTCATTCATTTCTACAGAGCAAGCTGACCAGTAGCTTACATATTTGGAATTTGCATGCTGCTTCGGTGCTTGCTGTTTTATTAGCCATTTGTCATAGGAAGAATTTTTACACTACTTCTCTCCTTAACAAGACAAATATAATGAAGCAATACAGCCTTTCAAAGGGCTAGTCAAGGACTGCAAGTGTAATAATATCTGGGGCTCGATCATAAGGTGAATGAAAAAGTAGTTTATTGATTTATTTAGTTTTTAATTGGGTAAGTAATCTGATATCATATGGATTTCTTTCAACCACAATATTGGCCAGTAAGGTATAGTCAGGCAGTTCAGCATTGTTACAATAGCACACAAGCATAGAATTATCTATACATGGCTTTAGTAGTTTAGCAGAGATGTATAATAAAGTCTAACAAAGTCCACTGTGAAACAAGTAAACATTTACAACTCACGATAGAACAGCCCCAAACCAGTTACTTAGTAGGTGCCCACTGAAAACCCATTGCAGTTAAAAGGCATGCGATGTCATTTGAGATATGGTGGTGTTGGTTACCAAATGATTTCAGCTTAACCTGATGTTTATTTTCTATTTTATCATATTTTGTCATCATTTATTACTCACAGACATTTCAGACATTAATACTCTTTATAGTCTAGTGCTTTGGAGTTTAAATAAGTCTCCAGAAACAGTTTCAGAAGAATTGCAATATGCTCTTTCCTCCATCACTTAGCGAATTAAGAACAGTAAGCTTATTATCAGCTACACCACAGCTAACATAATGCTGTTTGGTAATGCAGGTAGACCAGCAAAGTACCACTTAAATGGAGGCTTGAAGGGTCAGATGAGACTATTGTCAAAAAAATTTAACTGCTTTGCATATCCTAGACTATGTTTCAACACTGTCATTACCATGAAGGTCCAGATGGGTGGGGGGGGGGGGGGGTGTAAACAAAAAATGTATGTGATCAACTAAACAACTGTTGGAGCTACTCCAAGTATCTCTGCCAGACTGTGAAAGAGCCACTGTGTGTGGGGTCCTCATACCCAAACTGCAGTGTAGTTTCCTTTTTTTTTTTTTTTCAATGGTTACAATAAATTGCTGAAGACCTTATATAATAAAATCTATGGATTTCTCCTGGATGCACCCAAAACAGACTACCACTGTAAGGTATTTGATTACCTAGGGTGGCTTGTGGCACCTGAAAGAGCTACTCTCTTTTCAACACTTTGATATAAAACTTACAAGGCAGTATAAGAAATGAAAAGGTATTTGTTCACATTTAGGAATATAGGCTATCCTGATTTTGAACAAGAACATTGCCATATCTTAGCTAGGAAATCTTTCAGAGTGGGTTTGAAAGATGGGGGGGGGGGGGTATAGACCTAATGGATGCAGGTAAGCAGTCCCAGGCATACCTCATAACTGTACAGATTTTCGCATAATGTCCAGATTTTTGCCTTATATTTTTGGTCCGTTTTTCATAAAATTGTGGCTTTCTGGCAAATTAGTTGCAAATCATTAAAGATTGAAGTTAGAAAATAATGACAGACATTTGACTTTTAGACTTCATACCCTTCAGAAAATTCATGCTAATGCAAAACCTGCTATTCTATCAACTTTCTAAGTTTGTAAGAGCAATATTTAAAAATTGTCCCTATTTTTACCACTTTTTTCATGGCTTTGTCCAGATTTCTTACTCTAAGAGGTTGAGAGGTATGGTTCCAGGCCTTAGCAACTTTGTGCGAGTATAGACAATGCCCAGCAGATTTGCTAGGTTTATAGAGAGACAGGAGTTTTTGCTCACTTGATTGCAATTACCAACTAGGAACAGTTATGTTGAATGTTTTTTAGTGTTGGTCAGGCAGATGGACGCTGGATAATTTTATAGGTGGTAAGCAGTTGTGTATGTTAGTTGATGTGGCAGTTCTAATCAATTTAGGCTTTTCAGTGCTATACAGTGGTGGGTTATGAAAGGGGTATGTGCTGCAAATTTAACAACTTTGTTATAGCATTGCTCAAGTTTCAATTATGGTAGCACTATAAAGTTGAGTGGGGAGGAGATAAGTAGTGGCAAGTGTAGTTTTAGTTGCATCGGTGAGAAAGTTTTTGGATCTGTAAAGCATCCCTAGTTTTTGATGAGCTTTTGTTATGCAATTTTGTATATGCAGGTTGAATGTAAGATTATCATATGCTATCACCCATAATAGTTTGCTGTGGGAAGTGACTTCAATGGTTGTGTTATCAAGAGAGAGAGGACTTTAAATTTAGTTTTTTCATGAGAGAGGGATTTAGGGAAAAAATAGTAGTTTGGTCTTTTTTGGGTTGATCATAAGTTGTGAGTTATGAAGCCATGTTGCAATGGCTGCCAAAGCTTCCTGAGTACTTTTTCTGGAGGTGTGCCATGTTGTCAGATGTGCAAATGAGAGTAGCATCATCTGCATATTGTAGTAGGGTGGCCTGTTATGTGAAAGTAATAAGAGTGTTGGTGTAAATGTTAAAGAGGTGGAGACCAAGGATAGAGCCTTGTGGTACACCAGTGGTGACCGGGAGGTAAGAAGAGAGTGAAGAGTGCCATTTTACTGACTGATACCTATTGGACAGGTAGCCTTTGAACCACAGAAGGGTGGACTGAAAGGGACCTAGTGAGGACATTTGAAGAAGTTTGCTGTGACAAACTGTGTTGAAGGTTTTAGACAAGTCTAGAAATAAGGAAGAGACTAGTTTGCCATTATCTCTAGCTTTATTGACAATATCTGTATAGGTTAGAAAGGCAGTGCTAGTACTATGGGAAGGAAGGACGCCATGTTGTGTAGGGGATAGGAGTTCTTCCTGCAGGAGATAGTCTAGCAATTGTTTTGAATACATTTTTCAGGTATTTTGGCAGGGGGAGATAAGATTGCTACAGGTTTGAAGTTATTCATGTCTGTTGAATTTCTTCCTTTGTGCAGAGGGATAATGTGTGACTTTTTCCAGAGGGAGGGAATGTGAGATTCCTGGATTGACCTATTTATAAGGATTGAGACAGGATAAGCAATGTTATTGGTTGCTATTTTTAGGTAGTCACTTGGAAGGTTACCAGCTGAAGAAGAGCATAGTTTACGTTTGTATAAGAGTAGTTTTATATAGGATCTGGTGATATGTGGCTTTTGGGCAGGGTTATGATTAGATGTTGAATCCTTGTCAGAGATGCTGTACTATCTATAAAATAAGAGTTGAACTGTTCTGCAGTTTTGAGTGGTAAGTTATTGGGAGAGGGGTCCGGGTTGGATTTTTGGCTGGGATGTAAGATTTCTTTAATGGAATTCCAAATTTTTTTAGGGCTGTGTTTAGTATTGTTTTGTAAGTTATTATAGTATTGTTTTTGTCTTCAATATGATTGCAAAGCATTCTGAAGTTTTCAAGATATTGAGGTGTTTTATATTTTTGACATTCTTTCCATGCTTTTTCTCTATCTTGCATTAGCATTCTACTCTGTTTGGATAGCCAAATTGTATTATTTGTTTTCAGTCTCTTCCTTCTAGGAGGTACAAGGCTATTTAGGATATTTAGAAAAGTTATATTGAATTCAATTACAGCATCATCTAA